>NC_058410.1:61695017-61812023 GCF_002201575.2 Neomonachus schauinslandi
CTTCCTTCCTTCCTTCCTTCCTTCCTTCCTTCCTTCCTTCCTTCCTTCCTTCCTTCCTTCCTTCCTTCCTCCCTCCCTCCCTCCCTCCCTTCCTTCCTTTTTTCCTTCCTTTCCTCTCTCTTTCTCTCTTTCTCTCTCATGCCTTGATGGTTGATCTCTCCTTTCTTGAAACACCTTTTCCACTTGGCTTTCAAGACTCCATGCTTTGCTGATTAACCTGTTACCTCACTAGCTGGTCCTTTTCAGTGTCCTTAGCTGGATTCTTCCCTTACCAATTACTAGGTGTTGGTGTGCCTCTGAGATCTCTTCTAGCTACACTTCTCCATAGGTGATCTCATGTTTGGTCCCATCCAACAAACACAACTGTGGGAAGAAATGCTTTAAGCCATGACATTTTGAGATGATTTGTTTCACAGTAATACCTAACTGAAACATAGGATTAACTAAGGGATTGCATATGTATGTATGTGTTTATTGCTCTAAATACAGATTTCTAAAATATAAAACTGCAGCATTCTATACAAGTTGTCTTGAAAATTTCACTTTATCATTCTCACTTTTTATAAGTATGTTTTAGACCATTACATATCATTTATAATGGCTCCACACTTTGTTATTTAGATGTGCCCACATTTACTTAAATAATACTTTATTGAACATTAAAGCTCTATCCATTTTTTTACTATTATAACTAACCATTTAATGAACATCCTTACAGCTGAATCTTTGCACACCTTGATAATTTATTCAATAAATATTTGGAAGCATAGCTGTTAAATCAGTTAAGTACAGTAAATACTTTTGCCAAGTTCCTATGAAGAAAGTCTATAACCAATTTACATATCTACCAACCATATCATTAGTGCTTATTGCCTAAGTTAATTTTTGGTATCTAGTCTTTTTTTTAAAGATTTATTTATCTGAGAACAAGTGAGAGAGAAAGCATGAGTTGGGGAGAAGCAGAGGGAGAGGGAAAAGCAGGCTACCCACTGAGCAGGGAGATGGATATGGGGCTCCATCCCAGGACCCTGGGATCCTGACCTAAGCCAAAGACAGATGCTTAACTGACTGAGCCACCCAGGCACCCCTGGTATCTAGTCTTAATACTATATAAGAAAATAAATATATTTGAAAATTGAACTTGTGGTGTTGAAAAAATATCCTTAGAAGGCAAGAAATTTCATCTTTATGATGAATGATAGAATTTTCATTAAAGATAAACTCTATCTCAGAAATTGAATAGATTGGCATTTGAAAATTAGTTCTAACATAAAATCTGAATGAAAAAGAATTTTATTAGAGAAAAATTTCTGGAAATATTTAAATTTTATTATAACTCCCTTTGGAATCCTGGATTCTCTTTTTATTGAAAAAAAATGTATTTATAGGCACTTAAAACTCAGTGTAGCTGCTTTCCTGACATACATTAATTATTTCAGTAATATTATTGGTTAAAGAGTATCTTATGCTTGCTGAGTTATCTTTATTAGATTAAAAAAATCCAAAACATTTGGCAGTTCTTTAATACTGATATTTTTGGAAGTTTTATTAAGATATATTTTTATACAATAAGTCATATATACTTAATATACACAATTTTGTTTTGATATATGTATAAAACTGTGAAAACATTACTAAAATTGAGATAATGAACATATTCATCACTCCAAAGAAGCTTCTTCTGTTCCTCTTGTAATGTGCCTTTCCCATCCCTTTTAGCACCACCCCCACAACTGCTATCTTGGGCAACCACTTTTCTGCCAGCAGTATAGATTACTTTACATTATCTAGGGCTTTATATACATGGAATCATCCATCATGTAGTCTTTTTTGTCTAGCTTCCTTTACTGGCATAATTATTTTGCAATTCATCCATGTTGTTACCTATACAGTGGTTCACTCAATTAAATTATACAGCCTATCTTCAAGTAATATTATACCACTTCATGTATAATGTAAGAACCTGACAACAGTGTACTTCAATTTTCCTTTCCTGGCCTTAATCCTATTGTTGCAATACAGTCTACTTATACATATATATAAACTCCACATGACACTGAAATTGTATCTTTTAAACAGTTGCATATTTTTAAAGAAATTTAAATAAAAAGATAAAAGTATTTTATAGTTACGTATTAGTTACCATTTCTGATGTTTTCTATTCCTTTGTGTAGATCAGTATTTCTTTCTCATATAATTTTCCTTCTGCCTGAAAAAAAAAATTTAACATTTCTTATAGTGTGGCATAGCTAGTGATGAACTCTTTCTGCTTTTGTATGCCTAAAAAGGTTTTTATTTCAATTTCTGTTTTGAGAGGTTTTCCATTGGGTATAGAAATCTAAGTTGCCCTTTTTTTTTAATACTTTAAAATATTTTTAAATACTTTTTAAATACTTTTAATACTTTAAAAGATGTTGATTATCTTCCCATTTTTCCCGATAAGAAATATATTGTCCTCCTTGTCTTTGTTTTCCTGTGTATAATGTGTCCTTTTTCTCAGGCCGGTTTAACCATTTTCTCATTATCACCATTTTTATCAATTTAATTATGATGGTATAGTTTTCTTTATGTTTCTTGTGCTTGGGTTTTGCTGAGATTCTTGGATTTGTAGATTTATAGCATTTATATCCCCTTCAGTTATTCCAAGTACACCTATATTAGTCCACATAAAGTTGTCCTATAACTCACTGAGTCACCTTTCTTTTTATTATTATTATTTTTCCCTCTGTTTTATTCCAAATGGTGTCAATATTATGGCTTCAAACTCACTAATCTATTCTTCTTCAATGTATATTTTTTGATCAAAAATTATGGTTTTCATATCTAGTAATTCATTTTGTAATTTTTTATAATATCTTCCATGTCTCTACTTAAATTTGTAAATATACAGAATATATGAAACAGATGGAATAACTTTTCAAATCTTTGTTTGTTTTAACATCTGTGTCAGTTCTGGGCTGGTCTCGACTGATTTTTCTTTTCCTGCTTCCTGGTTTCTTTTCTTTCCTTGTTATAATTTCCTGCTTTTTTACATGTTGATTAATCTCTCATTGGATTTGAGACATTGTATCTTTTACATTGTTGGGTGGCAGATAACTTTGTATTCCTAAAAATATTCTTAAGCTTTGCTTTGGGAGGCAGTTAATTTTTAGAAATAGTTGTAGGCATTCTGGTTTTGCATAAGATCGCTATTTCAGAACCAGAGAGTGTTTATCTAGGATGAATTATTCCCGGCTAGTGAGGTAAAACTCTTCTGAGTACTCTGCTCAATTACGAGTTTTTCTAATCTAGCTGGGGGGGGGATGGCGGTATTGCCAGTGCTTATGAGTGTTGGACATTATCTCTTCTAATCCTTATGCATGGTTATTTCCCAGGGCTGGGGTATTTTCCTCACATGCATGCACTGATCTACTGACTACTTAAGAGGAGCCCTCTGAAGATCTCTGGAGTTTTCTCTCTGTGCAGTTCTCTCCTTTTCTGAACTCTGTTATGTGAATGCTAACAACCTTGGTCCCCCTGGACTCCCGTTCCATCTCCTCATTTCAGGAAAGCTAGCAGACTCTGCCTATGTTCTCTTTTTCTGGGTCATTACCTGGAAACTCTCTCATGGCAATTAGCTGGGGCATCACTAGCTTACCTCATTTGTTTCCCATCTTTCAGAAATCAGGGTCCTTTGTGGACTGCTGTCCAGTGTATTAAAAAAACTGTTTCAAAAATGTTTTTCCAGTTTTAAATGTTTCCACAGGAGGGTAATTCCAACCCTATGACTTCATCTTGACCAGCAGTGAAAGTTCACACTAATATTTTTTAACTAGTTTTTACTTCACTTTAACATTTTACTTTCTAGGGCTATTAATTACATGAAGGGATGTGTGTGTGTGTGTGGGGGGGGGTTACAGACTCATCTTCACAATGTACTGCTTTCATTGTGTCACTCTGTTCTAGAACCTAAAATGGCTCTTTTAGCTCACTAAGTTAAATATAAACACAAGCACAACCCAATAAAATTAGTTATATAAAGAACCAAAACAGGGTTTTTATTGTTTACAGCTTTCTTATGTACTAGCTTGATCCAAGAACACCCTTAATGTAGAGGACTGGCTAGACTATATAGTCTTTATTCAATCATTCATGACTAAAATTGCCGTCAAACAAAATTTTTATAAAACTTGCATAAGAAGTTGTAGGTATTCACTGAAAACAACCTAGACTCCAACTAATCCAAGTGGCAGATGAAAGAATATTAACTCTCACAAATGTACAACTTAAGGACTCTAACCAAGACATTTGCCCATATAGTCGAGCACCTCACATTTGTACAGGGTGAGAAGCTGTTTTAATCTGTTACAAATAAAGAACATCTTTCCTTCAGCATTTACATTAGGAATTCTGATTTTTTTCTCCCACAGTGTTTGCATTTATTTCTAGACCTGTATCTTTTCTTCAAAGTCTACATATAAACATTACTACAGAGTCAAACTTTAGGACTTAGCAATTCTCTTAACACTTTTTGAAAGAGAAGGACATTTAAGAACAGAGTCCTTGCTGGAAGTTTATTAATCTCTATATTAGATAATATCAGGTTATAAGAGAATGAAAAAAATTTGTGCAGATTAGACTATTCATGGAACATTTCAGAGAAAAGATTTTAACCTTAAAAATCCATAGAATTTTAGTAAACAAAGAAGCTATAAATAGTGCTTACACAAAAGTAAAATTACTAAAATTATCATTATTTGGTTATTTATTACTCTATGCATTATTCTTGGAGCCAGATTTTGGTACACCCTAGTTATATCTTAATGGCTAATTTTGCATATACTGGTACAAAGTTGTTTTAGAATTTATGTAATTTAGTCAGAATATGTCCCTTTTCTACAGTGGTGAAATCAGTAAATCAATATCTTTCAATATGTCTATTCGGACAAACTGTACTTGATCAGTCCCTTTAAAGATTACCAATAGCATGTGTGTTGGTCAGCTATTTCCATTATAGCACTGTGTAACAAACCACTCCTAAACTCCTCAGTGTCCTAAAATAGCAATCATTTTTCCATGCTCATCAGTCTGCAGGGCTGAAGGTCAAAATGATTTAGGTTGGATTTGACAGGGCTTCATACTAAGCTTCTAGATGTCTGTAGACTGTCCTGCTTGTCTCTATTCCTCATCTCTTGCACTCTCATTTCTCTCTCTCTCATAAATGGGTAATAAGGTCAGAACAGATAAAATCTGTTCAGTGGTAAACTACATCATTTTCTACACCATTGGAAAGAATGAGCGGTGGGTGAATGACATCATTTTCTCACCACCAGAAAGATTTTTTAGAGATAATGCTGATGTCTTCCAGGAATATGGAAATGTTTGCATAATTTTACCCAAGAACTTCCCATGCCTCCTCATATTGTCTTTTATTGTGTCTTTCTATGTCTCCTGAGTCTTTGCCAGGAGACTATGCACAAAACAAGACTGCCTTTTCTGAATACTTGTTAACTTTATGTGTTGTAGAATTTTGTTTCCTGTGAGCAGATATAACACCTTTCATGGCCATAGCCAGTTGCCTCCCAAGTTGATTTAAAACATGAAGTTTTTTCCAAGAAGAAACATCTCAAACTTTATAGCTTATAAGCAAATTTACCTTAGAATATCTCATTTTAAACCTACAATTTTTAGATATCTCTCAGAAATATAAGACACAAAAATTTTTTTAGGGATTGGAGAATAATAAGAAAAAATAATGGTTTGGGGTTTTAATGGCTTATCAATATCTGACTGAATTCATTAAATAATTTGTCTCCAGTCTTATTTAGTGCAATGATATTCCCTAATAGCATATAAACCTGAGCACAAATGTAGGAACACTACTGCTCACTTGTTTTTCTCCAGCTACATCATTAGTAAAAAGTCTTTTCTTACTAGAATCAAAATCATATTTGGGGTATGACATGGTTGAGCTTCTTTGGAACCATTGTCTACTATTAAAGTTTATAAACACTGTTATAAAAAATATAGGGAATTTGAGAGTCTTATGCAGAAATGTGTGTTTTGATTTTTTTTTAAATAATGCATGGAAAATAAGAATTTTGCAAACTTGCCTAATATGTAAATGTTCTGCCCTCTGGCACTGGCCTATACATTTTCCCATTGTTAAATAAATCTTGCCTGATACCCATACAAGAAAGTAAATCTATCGGGACGCCTGGGTGGCTCAGTCGGTTAAGCGGCTGCCTTCGGCCCAGGTCATGATCCCAGGGTCCTGGGATCGAGTCCCACATCGGGCCCCTTGCTCAGCAGGGAACCTGCTTCTCCCTCTCTCTCCGTCTGCTTGTGCTCTCTCTGTCAAATAAATAAAATCTTAAAAAAAAGAAAAAGAAAGTAAATCTACCTTCTCCTATAATTGTGGCTGCCACTTAAAGGTACGGAAAACTTTACTGAAACATAGTAACCTCAGAGTTTTGAATAATGTAGAAATTTGGAGAGGCCCTGGGAATATAATAAGGACCACTGGTTTTCCAGGGGATGGCAAAACTCTCTTCTGCTCCAATTACCTCATTGCCCTACACGGATCCCCATTCCCTACCCTTGTTAGGGTCCCTCTATAAAATGGTTTAGAATTCCTCCTAAGAGTGACTTTTGAAAACATTTTTAATTCTTCAAAGTTTATCATTCCCTATCGATTCTCATTTCCTTCTAAATTTTGTCTCTTCCTGAGGGAAAACCCTGTTTAGTATGCTGAAACATTGTAACCAGGACTAAAGTGACTCACAGTCATTCTAAACAATGTCAAATGTTTTTTATTCAGTGTTTTAGCATTGCAAAAACATACGTAAAATATGAGACTTGGATTTCCTTCTCTCTAATGTTGCTACATTTTCCAAAAGGTATCTATATAAAGGTGTGATTTTATGTGGCATTTGGGAGTATTCCCATTGGATTCTAATAGCCACGAATGTCCATATTATCTACAATTGCAATAATGTTTAAGTACTTAGGACTTACACGTATGTCTTCATTCACACAGCAAACATTTATTGAGTGCTTACTATGTTTCAGACACTGGTATTACAGATGAAAAATCAAAATTAGAGGAGTATTCCCCAAGTTTTAAGAGAAGAAGGAATAAGGAAAATACAAAAAAACAAAGAAGACAAGAATGGAATGAAATAATCTAACACATTTTGACTCATATATATGAGCTTCAAAGATCCTCCTGGCTTCAAAATTGCACACATTTTGACTCATATATATGAGCTTCAAAGATCCTCCTGGCTTCAAAATTGCCAGGACCTTGCTGGCACCTCCCTGTGCCCAGTGCCTACCACACTATTTTCCCATGTTAAGTTCCGCCTTCCTGGCTTGTCACACATAAAACAGTCAGCTTGGTAACCCCTGTGGCCACAGGTCAGGTTGCAGAAAAGACCAAATGGCTGAGATCTCGAGCAAAGAAAGTGGGCAGTTCTCAGGCATACCAGCTAAATTGCTGCAGTTGTCTGCCTGCTCATACAATACTCCTGATTCCTAAGCTGTGCTGAGGGGCTGGGAGGGATCAAGGGAATCAGCATTACACTGCTAAACGTTTCTGCCTAACACTGGCATCATTTCACATTCTTGGGAAACATATATTGCAGAAATCCAAGTATTTAAACAAGGACCCTGAAGGCCTATACTTGAAAGAAGTTGTAATAGATAAAACATGTAGGTATTCTTAAGTTTATAGACCTTTTTATTCTTTCATAGTAAAAAAAAATATTTAGGGATCTCTGTACCACTACCACATAGAATAAGTAAATTTCAATTAAAATAGGAGTATTAACACACCAGTCTCAACATTATCTTTAAGTAGAAAGGAAATTAAGCAGTTCACTCAAATACTCAAAGGTCAAATGACTCCAACTCATAGGTCACTTGGAAGAGCTCACTTAGGGACTTGAGAAAAGCATTTAATATTATACTTGGACTTAAAAGCACTTTCCCAAGAATAAATCACTAATATGAATCGTCCCTTCCATCACACTGGGTTACCTCTCACAAGTCAGTGCAAATGCCAAGACTTTTTGCTTTGACTTTTCAATAGTATTAGTAATACAGTATAATCACTTCTGACTGAGACTTCTCTTAGTCTTAAAAAAGTAAACCTAATTTAAGGTATTGTTGGTATATTAAAGACAAGTTAATCATAATGATGTGATTTAGAACTGGTGATTTGAAGTAACAACTTTTTCTACATCATTTTTGTAAAGGTATCTCTTGGCCTGGGGCTATGCCTGGGACTTCTACACACAGTCAGTGTAAAAACTAAGATATATTTCCCCCGAAGAATTTATAGTCCAAATATATGCCATAGATCTTCAGGAAGAGTTTAAACTATTTCAGAAGTATTACTAAAAATTTAGACAACAGTAACTGTTAAGATGAAACATTTTGATTGCTAAGATGAAATTTTGAAGATTGATTTTTTTTTCCCCCATCATCTGAACAGTTTGGGTTATATGGAGTTAGTCAAAAGGAAGAAAGGAACATAATTCAGAGAAGGTAACTAAAACTGTGTGCACTGAACACAGGTACCTTTACAACAAAGTAAATAGTAAAACTTGCAAATGTCTTGGAGTCCTGAAATCAATCAAGGGAAAAGAAATAAATGATGATCTGTGGCTTGAATCTTTTACTAACATTCTACTTTTTGAAAGAAAGAGATGATAGCATTGAATGCTTTCTCTCTCTTATAGTTAAAAAATGCACAACAGCATCATAATTAAAATATACGTATCACTTACAATTTACTGTAATGCTAAAGTAGTCACTGGATGAGAAAAAGAGTTCCTAAACCACAAGTTTAAAATCAGAACTGATGACACTAACTTGAATCGATCAGTGTTAGTTATATGACACAATAACTGAAAAGTAGTAGATACTAAAATTTGACCACAAATTCATCTAAAGAGAAGTGGCAATGGTGGAGGTCATAAAAAGTTTGAGTGAAAGATGAACAGGAGTGTGGGGACGAGGAATGTGTCAGCTCTCCTCTGATCACTCTACAAAGACTTCCTGGAAGATGTGGGGCTCCCAAAGAGAGTACACTGGGGCAAAGAGACAAGATGGAATTCTCTGTGACCACACGTGATGGGTCTGGCTGGAACAATGCTGGGAGGTGGGAGTGGAATGACAGAAGGGAGGGCAGCCAAGAGACTGTGACTGAAGTTGTGGGAAGGTGTGTTCAGCAAAATGGGGAACAGAGCAGAAAGGGGACCAGAGAAACCTGAGCACTGAGAACCAAAATTACAGCTTTCTGGACCAAGAAGGGTCAGTGTCACTCCTGGTTTTGAATTTTAAAAAACTGAATTAGAAATAACAGAAATTAAAAAAAAAAAAAAACGAGTCTGAGAATTATTTGTAAGAAATTCCCATGTAGGCAGTTTCTATTTCAAAACCGCAAAATTCAGTGTTGAAAACATATAAACCAAAGGCAGATTTGTGTTTAATATATGAGCTATGCAAAAATGACTCAAATAAGAAAAAAGAAAAATACAGGAGATTGACAAAATGCTAAATTCGCACCCATTATACAGGACTTCCACTTGAAAGTGAAGAGCACCAATCAGATTTAGTTGTGATAGAAGAACACAAAGCATTTGTTTGCTTTTTTGATTGGTGGGTTATTTATTTATTTATTTATTTTATTATATGCATCTCCTCAATATTTATTATAGATACTAAACTTAATACAGCACCCAGATCTAACAGATTACTTTCCATCAGCTCAAACTGAACTATCCCATTCTGGTTTATCTCCCTCTTGTCCACATACTCAGCCTCCACTGCACTCTTTCAGTGAACTGACAGTTGGAATTTCAAAATAATCAGTTTTCTATTGTATAGAGATTTTTTTTTAAAGGGGAAAAAAGGAAAAAGAAAAGATCAAGTCATATCAACTAGATCCTTAGATTAGCAAATAATTTTTCTTTGAACATTATAAGTATACCTCCATTTTTCTTTGTATTCTTCTGTCACATATACTCATATAGAAACACACTGATAAATTAAAAATCAAGTCAGGTTTCCTGTGTTATAGACACAAAGGGCCACAACTGTCCCCTCTTTTACCTCAAGACAAGAGCTATATCAGACAATTTGTTTGGGGCTTGAGAAAGCAAAACAACAAAATAGAAGAAAGAAAAAAGAAAAGAAAAGAAAAGAAATGAAACGAGAGGAAGAAGGAGAAAAAGAAAAAGAAAACAAGAATTCTGACTACTTGATTTTATTTGTAATCAAATTATGTGCATTATATACTGGACTTATTGCATATTTACTTTTCTGAAGTTAACGAGTGAAAGTGTGAATCATAGTGAAGAAATAGTCACTACGCAAATTTAAGATACTTTTATTTTTCATTAGGAAACCTAATGGAGGGGCGCCTGAGTTGGTTAAGCAACTGCATTCAGCTCAGGTCATGATCCCAGGGTTCTGGGATCGAGCCCCACATCAGGCTCCCTGCTCTGTGGGAAGCCTGCTTCTCCCTCTCCCTCTCCCCCTGCTTGTGTTCCCTCTCTCGCTGTCTCTCTCCCTGTCAAATAAATAAATAAAATCTTTAGAAAAAAAAAAAAAAGGAAACCTAATGGATTGAACATAGTTTCGTATTTGATAAAGACTGCAGTTTGTTGAAATAAACAAGAGAGTGCAAAGGAAGGGCAGATCATATGACCAAGGCAGTGAACCTAGGTGAGCGGTGGTCTGAGGAGCGCTAGCAGGAGTGTGACTGCCACGACACTGAATTCAGGACATATTTGCCCTGCCTTGTCTTATCCCCCTTTTCTTCTAGTCTTTGATGGATATATAATAATTATATTTTATAAGAATGCCAGTGGTGACGGAAGTGCTTCTCCTAATGCAGAGGCTGTAAAGCTATCAGAAGAGCTTTAAGCAAATGTTATCTGTTTTACAGAAGAAATCAATTACCCCCAGATTGCTTAAACCAGTGACAGGCATGGTAAGGAATAAAATGTGTTAAGTAGAAAAGTTACAGCCAGCCACATGTAAGGAATTACATGATCTATGAAAGCAATCACTTGTTCAATTTACCTTCAAAACTAAAACAAGTTCTTCTGCATTGGAAATAAACATGAACCTCTCTCTGAAAAGGGAACAATTTCCAACTCAATGGAAAAAGTACTGTATAAATTTTCACTGGCAACAGTGCTATTAGGAGAACACAACCAGGTTTTCAGAGATAAAGTATGTGAACTATTTAACATACTTATTTCAAAGGAGGCATCCGTTTGTCTTCATCTTCCCGCAATTCAGAATTACCTAATTTTCCAGATATGCCTGGAATAAAAAGAGTCCGCTAGAGAATACTCCACACTTTGTAACATTCTTTATACTTATATTAAACTGCAAAGGATTTTACTCAATTAAAAATATCTTTATTATATTAAACTTTTAATATTCATCATTCTGTGTCGATAACACATATTTCATTATCTATATTAGCAAGACAAGAGTCACAAGTGAGCCTTTTTTTTTTTCTGCTTAAAGAAGAAAACTAAATGTCTCAAAAAGGCTCTGACAGTTCTTAGGGAGGACACCATGGTTCAGAATGCTCATCAAAGCTGTTAATCACTCAGGTGGAGTTAGCATCCTGCTTGTGAGACAAGGTCACCATTTTCAGTTCTTTATCCTATCGGTCCTTAAGGAATTTTTGCATTGTATAATTTAATTTTTAAAACAAATTAATTCAAATCACATGTAACATAAAAAAGTAATTTCTTAATATTGCAAAACAGGAATCATCTTACCAGATGTGCCGTTAAAGACATCACGTTTCTGAGAATGTCATTGTGTGCAATGACAGCCATGACGACCGAGGCCTGCCTCGTGAAGAACTTAGGCCTCTTTTCACTTTCTTCTTTTTCAAATTGGGATGTGTTTAGGAGCATTTGCTCACATCATCTTTTAATAGAATCAGGAGTAATACACCAGCTGATGCATATCATTCTTTGACAATATTCTGAGGGAGAGTTCTATACTGATTTAATTTCCTTGGGAATAAAGTATGTATATTCAGATTTCATGCCAGCCAGTTGTCCTTAATGGACAAATGTTAATGATAAAATTTAAAGTACTACGTTTTGGGAACACCTGTAAGCTAGATTCTTTAAGAAGAATCACACTAGTAGTCTTTTATTCACTCTGCTGCAAAAAAACAATATCGTGAAAATTCCCAGATGAAAGACAACACCGCTGATGCTTCTTTTTCCTCTGCAAAATTACCAGGTTGATGTAATGGTGATGTCCTACTGATTATTCACCACAGACCTTCCAACAGATAATGCATTCTTAAAATATGAACTTGAAGCTCAAATATTAAATATGCATTTCCTCCTCCTATAGGACATGTTGAAATGCCACATGCTGTTGGTGAGAATGACCCATAAGTGTTGGATTTTTCTCCCCCTTGCTCTCCTTTTCCAGAAACAGTTAGTGTGGCGTGCAGTGAACCAAATCAACAATGTGATTCAAGCTGTCTCCGTAGCTTCTTGGCAAAAGAAAGGATAAACTATAAAAACTCCCCTCCTACAGCTTTCAGCTCTTGCTTCCCACACTTTAACATCTTCTGTCACCTCTGGCGTTGTTACTGACCCATGCTAAGCTAAACTAAAGGATGATAAGTTTGCTGCCTTTGCCCTTGTCCTGAGGGGCTGCACATTATCCTATCAAGTATCAGTAGCCATTTCTGTGGGATATTTGTCACCCCACGAAGGCCTTTGGAACAAATGAAATGGGCAGCGAATTACAAAAATGTCATTCTCTAAAGGAAATGGATGAAGGCTTTTGTTCTCTGGTAATAAATAGATGCCAAAGGCTCATAACACTATTTTTATATTAAATTTGACAGGGTTACTATTTCTAGTTCATTAAGGGAACAGCTTGAAAACTCTTTCTTTCTGTACTTTTAAAAATAATGTTGTTTCCCTCATTTCTTCCCAGTAGTAAATATAAGCAATACCTGGCAATAGATCCTGGAAATCACAGATCATGATTGATTTCAAGTTACTTTTGCTAATGATTGTTTTAAAAATGTACAAAAATCATTTTAGGGAGGGATTTTGAGATTATAAATGAATTATGTAAAGAGGTACCTATGAATGGATTTTAAAAGTCTGATTTATACCTATTCCTCCTTTCTTTATAAATCACAAATATATTACTTCCTTTTCTCACTTTTCTCACACATTATAGTTTTACAGGGCTTCATGATAAATATGCCACGGACAAAGGTCAAGCAAAGGATAATAACTCAATTCCTTAAATGAAAGCTTCAAAGTAAACCCTCTGTGTTTAACAGCAGTATACAGGGGTCAAGATGACAATGTCCCAGACTAGAGAATAAAATGTGTTAATAACTTTGAGCCTCAGTATATTTTTAAATGGGTATACTTGAACTGACACACTTAGATGTTCCCTGAAGTGGAACTTGAGCAAGACGCATAATACAGGATAATAAATTAAATAGCACCACATATTTTTAGATAAATTTCAATTGTGTGGTTTATCAGCATTTTCATGGTTGTTCACTGTTTCTAATATAATAGCTGTATTTCTTCTGTAGCTTCACCTCCTCAATGATTTTAAAATTGAGCTACTTTTTGCTTACTAAGCTTCTTTTGTCCAACAAAATTTGTGAGATAAGATAGTGAAAACAACTCATGGGAATTTTTACTCGACCCATTAGTATATAGATAAAGACTACCAATTATTGTAATATCCTCTTAGTGAGGATCATTTAATAGTGAAACATGTTATCTGTGTTTATCTTCAGATTTTCTGATTTTGTATTTTAAATCATAACTCTCGGGTATATATACTGCATTGTATACCGTAAGTTGAGTCGCTATATGCCAATATTTTGACAGAATTGATCCGTAAAAACAGTAAAAATGGGGTAAACTAATTCTAATTTTCAATTAGATCAAAGTCATCATTTCTTGGAAGCAAATGATTTTAAAAATTCAGCTACATCTTATATATTTTCAGTGGACATTTGCTTTATTTTGTATTTTTTTTATTCCTCTTTGCTTCTCAACATGAGAACATGTACCTGGCTTTGTGAACTGCCTGATTGAATGAGCTGTGATAGGGGCACTTTGGGACCCAAAGGGTCTTCCAAGAACACCGAAGTGTGCCAGTCCACAACCATCCACTTAACACGTGTGCCGAACCTCCAAGGCACTAATGCACATTTTAATCTCCAGATGAATCACTGTCATCTTGACTCCTGTGTACTGCTGTGAACCACCCAATACCCATCCTCCAGTGTTCTTTTCTGACAATTTAGTCTCCATTGCTTGCAACTAAAAAGTTTTTGTCTTTAAACATTTAAATTCCTTGACTAAATCTAGCTAGTGATTCTTGCAAGTAAGGGAGGGGAGAGTGTTTGAAAAACACAGAAGAAGGAAATGATAAGTGTTTTTTCTTTCCAAATGGAAAATGATGAATAATATGCCCTATCTTTGTATCAGAAATAGAATAGATAGGATAAATTGAAGCACGGTAGATATAGAGACTTTCATTAATAGAAAAATTGTTAAAACATTACAGTAGGTTACTCAAAGAGTTGAGTAATTTGTTTTTCTGTTGATTTTTAGAAATAGAGCAGATTCCAACCTATTTGATTCTATTTTGGTTCTGTCCCATCCAGAGATATTAAAGCGCAGACTATATGCAATCTTTTTATCACTTAAGTACTTATTAATGAAATCCAACTTCTATCTTTATCTGACTTCTCAAGCAAAGACATTTCTCAAAGTCCACAGTTTCTCTTAATTACCAAATGTAAAGACCATGTTCAAATAAATTGATTTTTTAAAATTTTCTTGATTTGTATTCTTTAATTTAGTCAATAGGTATAAAACTGAGCTTATTTCCCCAAATATCTTCTTCCTGATCTCCTCATTGTTACACTCTAGGAACCAGTAACTAGAAGTCCAGAGCACATCAATGGGATTGTGGGAAAAGCCACAGGAAAAAATGCTACACTTCCCTCCAGGGGGAAAAAAAAAAAAAAAAAAAAGGTTGACAATGAGCAAAAAGAAATAAGTTCCCCCACCTACTGGTGAAACTGAAGATTGTTTAGCCACATTCGAGCTAGAGGCTTCAGAGTAAGTAAACCAAACATAAAGCTAAACATACTAGCAACAATTTGGCAGCCTGTGGCCCATGTAAGAATAGGAGACGAGCAAACAAGTGTGTGGCTGCTTCATAGCCATGGTGGCCTAATGGAAAGAGGTTCTAGACACACAGACACCTTAATCTAGGTGATGGGCTCACCAGCACTCAGAAACATAGGATCTGGCAGAACCAGGCAGGGGGTGGAGGTGGCATGGTGTATTTTAGCAGTTCTTTGATAATTTATTGAACTAATGACATTTTTATGAATTAAGTTACTCTGGGGTAAGAGTACCTGCCTTTATATGCCCATGTTTTGGGAGAGAGGGGAGCAGGAAAAGTTATAAGATGGCAACCTGGGAATATTTTATGCATCACTAAGGAAATTTACCACCCAAAGGCCGAATCATTTCTATCAGAAGCACTTGTGGCAATTGAATATTCAATTTCACCAAGTCACTATTTAGTCACTCTTCCATATAAAAGAAGGAGAAGTATTTGAAAAGCATAAAAAAATAAGAATAATTTTGAGTGTGAAGAGTCTGAAGAACTAAATTTCTAGAATAATCAAATCAAGCTTAAAGAAGAAAATGCATTTCTTTCTTTTCTCTCTCTCTCTTTTTTAAACAAACGAAATGCATGGTACATAAAAGAAGAATTTCTTTAATAGAAAAGTGTTAAACCATTGTTGTAGGTTACTCAGAGTTTGAGTATTCCCTTTTGGATTGACCTTTAGAAATAGAGTAAACTTTGTTCTATTTAGTCAATTCTCTTCTGTTTTGTTATTGGCACCTCCCTTTTCAATTCCTGTCCAGTCATGTGACCAACACTCTTGATTTTGACTTTTTGGTATTTCTAGCATTCATACATAATTTTAAATTTCAGTTGTTTCAAGAAAATTTCAGTTGCTTCCATTATGGTTTGGGCCCTCACAATCTCTCTTCGATATAGATTGCTACCAAATGAAAACAAAACTAAAACATTTTTAGAATTGGTTAGGCTTACCTTCATTCTCTCACCACCTCTATTTTGAGCTATTGTAAACGAGACTTTGTAAATCACAACCCCCCACTCCTATCCCAACAAGCCTAGAAGCAGGATAGCACAGGATTCACATTGCTGCCTCTCTCACTTGCTCTGTGAACTTGGCCAAGTTGCTTTAAATCTCTTAAGACTCAGTTTTCATATTCAGACAAGCAGGACTAATTGTAGTATCTCCTTCAAACAGCAAATATTTTGAAAACACTTGAATTTTTTGCAAAGTTTTCCTAAACTATTTGTCATTAGTATGTTCCCCTCCAAAAAAGAGACTTTTGGCGAATGTGTTTCCAAACAACATCTAAATAATATGAAATGCAAAATTGTGTTATCCATTGAGTTTGCTAACATTTAGAGCACGTATTCAATAATATTTAAAACACTATTCTATTTCCAAAGTGATTTCTTTTTCTTCATAAGAAGCATTGTATACACTAATTTTATCATTTCATATTTGTCCATGTACCTATTTATACATATAGATATACTTCATACTTGTACATATATTTACATCATATTACATACATATATATGTACAAGTATTCATATATTTATACAAACATACATGTATAAGTGGTTTGTAAGTGTAAGTGATTTAAAATCACTTGTATATTGAAAATGGATCTAGGTTTTTTTTCTATAAATCATTTTCTAAAACCATGGGACTAATCGGTGTTTATGAAATATGGGACTCGTTTTGACTAAGACATCAAGTGTTAGTGAGATACTCTAAACCTAGCTACTTTATTTTTTTTCAAGATTTTATTTATTTATTTGAGAGAGAGCGAGCGAGTGAGCGAGTGAGAGCACAACTGGTGTGAGAAGCAGAGAGAGAAGCAGACTCCCCTCTGAGAGGGGAGCATGATGTGGAGCTCGATGTGGGGCTCTATCCCACGACTCTGGGATCATGACCTGAATCAAAGGCAGACACTTAACCAGCTGAGCCACCCAGGTGCTCCTATGCAGATGCTTAACAGACTGAGCCACCCAAGTGCCCCTAAACCTAGCTACTTTAAATGCCTTTTTTATAGCAGCGTTAATATCATTGTTGTTAAGAACACAATAACCACCACATTTACTCATTCCTGAGGAATAATCATGAAGGTTGATTTTCATTGCCATTTTAATTTTCAGATGATAATATTAAAGTACAATCACAAACTTGTGGTGTTAACATCTAGTAAAATAAAATGTAACTTTAACACATAATGCATGATTTTAAAAGGGAAGTAAACTTCTTTTAAATGGCTCAGTTTATATTGATAAAAGTTGGCACAAATGACTAATCTTTGTAAAGTTTATTTTCCAAATTTAACTTTGAGCAGCCACCCAGCAACAATTGCTGGTTAAAAATTGCTTTGCAAAAATCACCCATAAAATGTGTATTATATATACATTTAATATAAAGATAATTCTTCAAATCATAATATATTAATTAGCTATATGATACAGCAAGCCACCATCAGATTACTTATTGAACTAATTTATTTTGCACAGTGGCAGCTAATTTAAAAGAAGCATTCTCTTTTTAAGCTTGTTTTTAGCAATTGTTAAGTAAAAATGATTAGTCTGGGATTTGAAAACAATCTTTGTCCCTATTTCTCTCTCTTTCTGAGGGACAATTTGTGATACTTCTACCTTTGGTGGACAGAGATAGAAATCTATAAAAAAGATAACTTGAAACTGGATGATGAAAGCCCATCCAAAGAAAAAAGTGAATTCTACTTTCCAAAATTAGCATCAGATTTTCATCTCTTTATGCCCTTTTCAGGATCCTGTTGAAATCAGTGGGAGATCTATGAGTTAGGTGGGAAAGAATACACCTTAAGTATGTTGCTGGGATATACTCAGTGCAATTAAATGGAAACTGAATCCCACTGCCCACAGGCCTATGTGCTTGTGTCCATACTCATGTATTCTGAAGAAACAAATATTCCACTCATCCTGCAGACCAGAGAGAGAACAAAGAAATAACGGACCTTGATCCAAATAATAAAGTGGCTTTAACCAAGCTATTACGCATGATGGGAAAAGTATTTATATGGCTAGTAATGTATTTTGAGACTGATACAAAAATGGCCCTGAAGAGGCTCACTGAAAAAAATAACAAGTGACTCAGTTGTGTTAATGCTAACAACTTACACCAGGAACAAAACTCTGCCACAGAGTACAACCCAAACCTGCAGAAAATAAAACTATTCGAAAGTTACAGCAGATATATTTCACAAGACATTCTAATAAAATAATGATATCCATAGTCCAAATATACCAATGGGTTCAGCAGTGGAAGTGAAAAATCAAAGTGATGGAATGAAATAGGAAAAATCTTTATTAAAATTTGGTTCTGGTATGCATAAGGTCAAATATGTTCCAATTCAACTAGCATTATCTGTCCTTGCCAATCTGCGATCACCACTAACAACAGTATAGCTCTCAGATTCTCACCACAAATTACTCAGGGATAAACAAATGTATTGAATCAAACAGACATTTGCCAAATTAGAAGATATTTGTCTGCGTGAGATGTGCACCTTGCTTAGTTTTCAAATAATGGAAACCTGTTAACTCCACAGGCAAAGCTCTGATCAAAATTTCTGTTATTATAGATTTACTGAACATTTATTTTGTGCCAGGCACCATTCAAAGCCCATAGGTAAACTCCATATGGTTAATACTCTCGTTCTACCAAAAATTCATGGAAATTTACCTATAAAATCAATTTCTGAAGTCTAGGATGCTCAGTGATGATTTTTAGCCTCAGGTACAAAAACACTGGTCACCCAAACCATTTATACCCTATAATAGAAGCATTTATGCATTCTTCACAGATAAGGATCTAATTCTAGTTAATGTATTCAGGAATATTGAAATTCATTAATTCTCTTCTGGTTTAAATTTTTATTCTCTTATGTAAAAAATGTTGCCTTTAGGCCCTCAATTTAATAGAAATTATTTAAACTTCACATATACATATGTTTCCTCTTTCTGTTTTGTGTTTTACACTAAAACAGAGATAAACAAAATATTTTGGAATTAATTAAACAAATGAAAGTATGAAGTCCAAAAATGTAGGTAGAAACACTATTACCGAGTTATCTGGCGTTTTTTTTTTTTCCCTTGCTGGAGTTATTATTTCAATTTCATACTTTGATATTGGGGTATAGAAACTATTCAGAATAAAATAAAATGAATGAAGTAATAATAGAGTTGATAAATTAATTTGAATAAGAAATAGGCTGATGTTCTCATGTGACTTGAACAATACACTAACTTTATTGAAAATTGCAAGAGAAGATATCCAGAATGTTTTAGAAAGTGGTAATATCCTTGAAATGATCATATAACCATGGAAACTGGTGGCTCTCACCTACAAGTTTAAATTTAAGATAAGATGTTATCATCAACCTCATACACATAACTAAATACTTAATGATTTAGGAGGGCATGGTCTTTCATATTCTTTTAACAGGGCAGAGGCCTTATTTTTGTTTTTCTGTTATTTCATAGGTACTAAGAGGTTAATCATATAAGAAGAAAATTATTTCCCCTTCATCTGTTCATATCTAGAGGAAAATTATATGGTAAAAGCAAGGAACCAAAATAGAAAGAAGAAAAAAGGATATGTATATGTTGTATATGAAGAAAATAAAAATATAAACAAGATGTTCAATAAGTCTTCATAAATCAAAGATCTTGGTTAGCTTACCCAGTTCTCATTTTCCTTTCCTTTCTTTCCTTTCTTTCATTGTCAAAATGATTATCTACAATCCCTAGGCATCCATATCTCTCACTTCTTATTTTCTACTTGGAACCTAGCTAGCTAGCTACTTGCCATACATTAAAACTTTGCATTCTACATTTATAGAAAAACTTATGCTTTCACTTGCCATTCTCAAGTCTGATATTTCACACTCACACACACACACACACACACACACACACACACAAACGTACCCCTCCTCAATGAAGTTGAAGTAAAAATAGAAAAAATACAAATAATAACACTTCCCAGATTATACCAAAAGCAACAGTGAAATAACTGGATTTCTTTAACAGTAACCTACAACTGCCTCTCTTATCCTTTTCAAAAGAAAATTCACAAAGGGGATTTTGCATATGTTGTCTAGCCTCATGAAGTTATTCAATAAACTAAAAAAGAATCAGCTCATGAATAGTTTTGAAAAGAGCACAGTGATTTTGCTGGGGAAACATTAGCACCAGGACCTTTCAAAACAGCAACAAGTAGAGAAGCACACAGAGGATGCCATTCGTGGCCTTGTCTAGGCTCTTTCAAGACAACCTGCAAGGCATGAGATTTTAGACATGAAACTGTTCAGCTGAATATCGGAAATGACTGAAATGGTCCTGCTCCTGGGAGTTCTGGCTCTCTGAACAGCTCATTTCACCACTGCATTGCTTGTGGGCTTCCCATAGTGCCTGGCACAAAATAAATGCTCAACAAATCTATGATCACAGAAATTTTGATCAGTGCTTTGCCTGTGCAGTCATCAAGTACTAGCTCTGTAGTCAATAAACTTTGCTTGGTGTTGAATAATTCAGTTATCACCTTCACAAACCAGAATATGCCCAGAGCAACTGAAGCCCTGTAACTCTGAGAGGTCTGATTACAAACTAGAATGCTTTGAGAATCTCTAAGAATGTTCAGTCTCTTTATTAGAACAGCTTTCTCCTCTTAGAAAAAAAGAAAGAAAGAAAGAAAGAAAGAAAGAAAGAAAGAAAGAAAGAAAGAAAGAAAGAGAAAAAGGGAAGGCGCTATGTAATAAACTAATTCAGAAAAAATAAAGACGAAGGCAAGGCAAACATGAAACAAAGAGAACATATGGTATTTTACATGATATATGCTGATATTTTACCTGTCTTCTATTATTCATCTTTCTTCCAGATTTACATATTTCTCCATTTATACATAGGGAATTGAGGATTTTAAAAGTTTTTCCCTGCCCTAATAGATGCAATGACGTTTGGGATTCTGATTATTATTATTGTTGTTATTATTATTTAAGATTTTATTTATTTGAGAGAAAGAAAGAGAGAGAGCAAGTGGGGAGGGGTGTGCAGAGCAGAGGGGCAGAGGGAGAAGGAGAGAGAGTATCTCAAGCAGACTCTGTGCTGAGCGCAGAGCCCAATTCAGGGCTGGGGCTCAATCCCACAACCCTGAGATCATGACCTGAGCTGAAATCAAGAGTCAGTCGCTTAACCAACTGCACCATCCAGCCCCTCTGCTTATTCTTTAAGAAGAAATTTATCAGAAGGAATTTTGCTCTTCCACCAATAGAATTCCTACTGCTGTTTGATTAGTTTCTTGGAAGAAGCCTGCCATTCTGATGCAATCTTCTCCATTCCCATGTTTTCCCAAGCATGGACACTGTGAGGTAGGGTAGCAGAGGCAGCCCTACTGTTAAAGCTAAAGTTGATGTTAAAGTACAAAGAACGAACTTTAAATTCTCCCTAATATTAAAAACAATGAGATTAAATACAGTAATTTTTTTCTCTCTCTCTCTCTCTCTGAATCCTAGTGTTTCTAAATTCTACTTTCCAAGTTTGGGGGAATTAAAAAAAAAAAATCTCATTTAGGCTATCAAATATCCTAACTTCTGTTTTTTCAAGATCTGTTTACCCGTAAGCTGGATTACAGAAAAATGCAAGTAGAAAAAGAAGAAATGCGTGTTTTTATTATTAAAAAAACTTAATAAGAAACTCCCTAAGTAAATGGGTTAGCCTTTTCTCACCCTAAAGGATGAGCAGCTAGCTTTCCTGCTCACTAATGAGCTACTTTTGACCTAACTAAAACCATTTCGGGACCAGTTGTGTCTACTCATTCACAAAGGCCTCCCCCACCCCCATACCATTTCCATCCAATGGGCCGTCTGCCTGATCTGCATGCAATATTGTCCGCCAGCATGAACGATTTACAATGGACACTTTATTTCTGTAATTTCGAGGGAAAAGGAGAGTGAGAAACAACTACTGATGCAAAATATCATTTTTTCCTTTCTAATGGATGAGTAATAACCAGGAGATTTCTGAAAAGCTGTCCAGGGTGCCTGTCAGAGCTGGCAAAATTTCTGACCCAGAGAAATATATTCACGAACAGGCCCTGTGATTATGAGTTACAGGCCCCTTTGGAGCAAGCTGCTTAGAGAAGCACCAGAGAAATTATAAAACTAGTCTAAATACTTGGCACATAGAACTCACCATTCATACGTACATACGATTTTGCGTGGAAGAAAATATATAAAATTCTATGTTCTGAATTAAATTTAAAAGAACATATATGGAATATATGTTATATGAGAACTCTACAATGAAACCCTATTTCAATAGATGCCAAAGGGCTGGAAATCAGGAAATGGATGTAAATTAGATCAGACTTTGGCACCTTGCAAATCCATATTCCCATCAGCCCCAATCCTTGTGCTCCAATTTAACTTGATTCTGAAGATCCTCTTTGTGGTCTGATTTGGAACCTATTACCTCTCTTTTGAAAGGAGTACAATAAGGGAGGAGAGCAGGAATATGTGAAGAAAGGTAACAATAATTCACTTGAATTAAGGGATCATTTTGCTTCATGTTCCCTTTCAGTCCCTCCTGCCCTGCGTAGATCTTGGCAACGGTTGCTGTTCTGGTGCCAATTTAGCGGAGGCCGTGGGCATCGTGCTGGAGCGGAGAGGAACAGCATAATGTCTCCAAACGGAAACTGTTTGTCAAACACCAGAAGCCAACAGAGTGAATTAGGAAACCAGGGGTTAAAACAACTGTGATGATTCAAATCGGCGCTTTGTTCTACACGGGATTTCTCTGAACAAGGGCAGTTCAGCAGCCTTGTCCCCTGCGAAGACTCGCAACTTGGGCATAACTTTCCTCTAGGTGGTCTCTCAGAGTGCTGTTCACTTTGCGGAACTGAAAAGAGTGTCTCCAGTAAGTGAGGAGTTGTGCACTTCGCAAGGTATACGGGATCGGCACAAGATTATTTACAAGGACTGGACATGAAAATGATGAATGCAGTATTTATACAATTCCCATACACAGAGTAAGTTTCTTGGACAAAAATCAGTTAAAGTGGCAATTTGGCATCCTGTGGAAGAAACATCTGGTTGGTTGACTACAATTTCACTTGTGAATCAGCAGTTTTGGCACTGTACACACACAATCAGAGATTAATTTTATGACGTTATCCGAGCTTATTTGCGCTTCGTTTTAAAACTTTGGCAAATGCCCAATGTGATTGGGGAATGATACAATGATAACTTGGTCTAGTGAGTAAATTGTGTTAATACTAATGGGATAAGTAATTTAAATAGCGATTTCTGTCATATTTACAGTCTGCAGAGTACCTCTATAGCTATTATATCATTTGGTTCTCATGAGGACTCTATAAAGTAGACAAGGGGGATATTTTCAATTTCACAGTTGAGGAAACGGAGGCCAAGGAAGTTACCTGTCCCGAGGTAACTTTTCAAACCGGAACTTTAATTCAGATCATCTGATTCCAGTTCCAGTGCTAATTTGCAGCTCATGAAGAAAGAGTGCTTTAATGCCTGGTCAGGCTTGTTGCTTTTGGTTCAGAAGTGGGGAGAGCTAGAGAGAATGAAATGCATCCTCACAATTCCGAATCTGTTGTAGAATAACAGTGTGTGTTTGTGGATATTGATAGAGACAGTCCGCATGTATAGTAAGCGTGCACATTTGCATTTTGTGTGTAACCATGCCCCACAGATAGCAATCAGCATTCATTTGGCTTCTGTGGTTGAAAATGCATTGGTAACTCTGGTCTTAGTCACTTTTTACGTGCCCTAGAACAGTGGAGGTACTCCTTAGTTAGCTGTTACCATAACCTTATTATCTTTTAAGAAGACCTAAAATAGTAGGGATGAACAGATAGGTGTTGTTCACAGTGCCAAACCACACCACCGTCATTGTCAAGAGTGCTCTGGGTAAGAGACAACGCTCAGTGTCTATCGCATGTGAAGCTGGCTTTCAGATTCTCAGTTTTCAGTTTGAAAAAGGTGGACCGTCTCTTTATTTCAATGTGTTTACAAATGTACCATTTCCATTTTAACAAATTCCAAAATATCCCACCTCCTTTTTTTTTTTTTTTTGAGGCAGTATTGGCATGGCATTCTGAACATGTTGTGAAACTCAGACGGAGTGGAAATTTAGTTTGCTATCGGCTAATAACTTCTTCCTAGCAGTTCAACCTAAAATTCAGGAAATTGACTCTTCACATGTGTGTGCCCAGGAGCACTTAAAAAGAAGCAGTACCTGTGCATAACGGGAAAGAAGGAGATAATGGTAAAGAATACGAATGCCACAGAACATGGTGAGATGCATGGGCTTGGTTTTCAGTTCCTGCCATTTTTTCACATTTCAGGAGTAAAACAAAGAACAAGCTAACAGCAAGAGATTAATGCAAAAAAGGTGGCTCTTCCCCAAACATTCTGCCTTTTTATCCTACTGTCTGGAAAATGAATTGAGGCTTCTGAAACTAGCAGTGCCTTTGCATTTTTCTTCATTAGGAAGTGTATTTGTAAAACAAGCTCCAAATTTTTGCCATTCATGATTCCTGGTCACAGGGTGAGATTCTTCCGTGACACAATCTTCAATGTATATGAGCCAGAGGATCATTTCTCATCCCGGGCTCCCTACGTAGTGAAGGCGCAGCTGAAACCACCCCTCCCACACTCTCCACTTCAACAACAGCAGCTCATTATCAGAAGCACGTTGCAAAGGGCGGTGCAGGCAAAAAATCAATCTGATTGCCCGTATAGCTCTGCAAAGTCATTCCAGGGAAGAAAAAAGAAATGTGGGAGAGGAAGGGAGAAAAGGGGCTGGGAGGTGGGAAGGAGCACAGTGAGGACACAAGCCCTCACAGGCCCATAAGGACTGAAGTTTAATGGCTCAGTGCTTGTTTTGAACTGTGACCTGAGGCTTGGCTGGGCACTAACAGTGGCATGCCTCATCAGCCACTGTCATAGCCACCCCAGGGTGTACCTCCAGCAGGGAGTCAGCTCCGTATCCTGAATTCTCAACTACCAGCTACCCACTGCCTCCTTCGCACGCACTGCTGAGACCCTGCCGAGAAATCAGCATGCAACCCAAGGAAGCATCCTTTCCTCTGGAATAAAAATTAATATTACTTGTCATATTTCATGTCTGAGCTCTTTTCATGCTTTATCCTCTGGTAATGAGGGCTAAATTACCAATATTAGTAGATTTTCATGGCTAGCACAGAAAGAGCTGTTACCAGAATAAATGTTTGCCTTGCTTCTGTTGGACACAGGCTCTGCTAATGCAGCTTTGCTAATTATTTCTAAATAGGCAATAATCTGCATCCCCTAGTGCTGGATAGTGGATTGGCCACGTACCTGCTATTTCCCTTATTTACATGTTTTACAACTTTATCAACTACACTAATTACACTCTGAGCACTGTTTAAAATTTTCTGTTAATAGAGATACAATGATGCACCAGAGGATGTGTATTTATGCCATAATTACGCCTCTGTTCCTACGATGCAGTCTCCAATTAGCTGTCTACGGTGGCACAAGCAGCTGCCTGATATTCTAAAGCAGTGAAACATCTGCACGGCGGATGATACGCTCACATGGATTTTTTTTTTTAAGCCTGGAAATTTACACCCAAGGGAGTGCAGACAAATAGGAGCCTGTCATGTGTGGGGATGATTAGAAATCCTCACCATGGCAACATTGGGAGCAGCCATGTCACAGAGTGAGGGGACACATGTCTAGATGAAGGCGCTAAAAACATTTGCCATTTTTTTTTTAGCTTCAGTCTTCCAAACTTCCCTCCCTCCCCCTTTCTCTTTTTCATATTCTTCTCTTTGCATCTAAAGCCAACCAAAACAGCAGGTGAAAAGGCCAAAGTCTGCAGCCATGCAAGGCATATGACGCCCGGGATTTAGTGTTAGGAAAAACAGTGCGCAGTCAGAAATGTTAGACCCAGGAAATGGGGGGGGGGGGGGGGTGGGGGACAGGAAAGGGGGTGCTGCGTGTGTTTGGTTTGAAAAATACTGTAATAATAATTGTTATTATTATTATTATTATTATTTTTAGTGGCCGGTTGTGTTCGGAGCAAGAGGCAAGATAGAAAATAAATATTAGGCAGAATAGGACTGTTGAGGTACCTTACTCCAAAGATGACACCTAATTTAAAATTTCCTTTTAACCCTCATTAACAGTTACAATTTCTGCATGAACAGTTGGCTAGCACACATTAGTGAGAGTAGGGGAAGGCACACAAATGTCTTCTAGTCTGATATTGAATATACTTCTTAATGGCTGCTTCTCTGATAAGCCCTGCCTGTGTAAAGACAGTGCACGGATGTATTTAACCATACCAGAAAAGGGTATCGAGGCCTATAGGCAAACAGGGAGAAAATATAAGAACACCTCACCCTCTTTCCTAGAGCTGTATTGACTCGTGCATCAGAGTAATTAGACTTTTGTTAGGAATGACATTGTACTTTGCCTATGATTTGACCACGCAGGCTTCAAAGATGCATCTCATGGCATTTATTGTTTTGCTCTAATGTATTGCCTTTATTCCAATATGAAAATGCTGGTTTCGTTATCAATTTAAAATTGGTTTTCCAAATAATTATCTTATCAGATGGTCATGGCAACACTTTACAATTAATAACAAAGACATGTTTAAAGGTATTTAATTAGCAGAGAGCTGAGAGGTGAAGGGGGCTGCGACTAGTGAAATAATTAGAGGGAAAATGCTTTAATATGAAGAGTAATTATAGGTAGGAGTAAAAACGTAACATATGTGCTAAATTATAAGGGTACCACAAGCAATGTGAATTGCATTAAGGATCAAACCTAATCACTTAAAATCAGCACTTGTTCTGTGACAACAGTCCTGGTGGGAAGGCGCTAGGCTGTCCATACCTGTGTTACTTAACACCACTTTAGATCCTACTTTAGAATCTCTAACGTCAGTGTGAGGTCCAGATCATTCTATCATAACTAGACTTCTAATAGATCATTTCTTCAAAATGCACATCACTTAATTCATTCTCTTGAGGAAGAATACAATGTTAGGAAATGATTTTGTGTTTAAAAGGCATACATAATAACTTTTTGTTAATAAATGAAGTATTTGCACATATGCGTATATGTGTGCATAGACACGTAAAGCCTGGAGGTACTTTCAAAATAATCGCGCAATACCATAGGCCCGTAGTATCAAATCTCAGAATTGGAGTCGTGTGTTTTAGAAGCAAGGTTTTATAATTCTTTGATATGTTTAAAATAATTTCATAAGATTCTAATAAAAATGTGAAAGAAAAGATCGTTCTGAGTTAACAGACTATATTAGCATTAGCTTGGGTTAATGGCAGATAAGTCTCCTAAGCCCGCTTCTTCTAAGTTCCCCACACTCTGGTACCACTGGGTACACGATGATCAATATTTCAGTCAGCCCCCTCAGGCTCCTGGCTTTTATCAGACCATGGCACTAAGGTGCCTTACAGTGTTTACCAAGGAAATCATAAAACATTATGTTAACAGTGAAAATGTCTTTCCTCTCCTTAACATTTCAGGTAATGTGGGAATTCGTTACTTATTCAATTCCAAAAGAGAAACTGAGAGTTGCCTTCATTTTCCCATATCCAGCAAGTGAATTTTCAGTGTAGTCGTACGGTGGCTACATAAACAATTCCTGTCATGCCTCTGGTCTGTGGGTCTCATCGTCCCTCAGCATACCATATTTTGTACAAGCGTTATATTAGAGAAGTATGATACTGAAGATCCACCACCCACCACATCTGTCAGCATAAGGACAGAGTTTATCTGATAAACAAGTCATTTTTGGAAACTGCAGATGCTCCCACTGTGAAGTATTAAATGTGGCCCCGCTTAGATACATAGAATGGGGTTCCGGTCGACTGAACGCAGGCTGATAAGCCTGCACAGCTCAGAATGCTGTTTGCCCACATACTAATGTTAAACAAAAGAACCGCAGACTGCAGAGAAAGGATGCGGGTCAGACCAGTAAATTGCTTAAACCCTTAGGCAGCCTTCTGAAAAGGAGAGGCATGAAAGAAGCTGATATGAGCTTTTATGCAGAATTGTTCTGTTTATTATCCCTGTTAAGGAAATGATGGCAAGTGCCTTGTTAAACTCTACATTCCCACCAAGGCAAGAGGACTGACTCCCTCTAAACAAGATGCAATATGCCACTGGTCATCACTTGATAAACCGCACATCTCTTCTATATTATTTATACATTATGAATACAATAAAAAGACAATAATAAAGCAGTACCCATGATAACCATAAATGCTGTTCAATTGTGTCCTAGAAGCACCCAACCTGATTTGTCACGGGCCTTCCAAACTACTAACAATCTGTCCTAGGAGAAATTCATTTTGTATAAAAATTTCACCATCTTCCATTAAAACTTGGTTCGTTTTCAACTGTGATGGCTCAATTTCAAATGAATTGCAGAGACAGTTTAATAATAAAATCAGAATAAAGTATGTCATTGTGGCAACATGTAAACTTACCCTGAGTAAAGCAGGGATATAATTTTATTAGTAAAATTCTCCAGTGGATAACATGACAGTCAGTATTGAATCTCTCATGTGTTAGGGGTTTGAGCTGGTGGAAGGGTGGGCAAGATTCTTGAGTTTGCTAGACTTTCAATACTTCCACTCAGATCTGACCCCTTAAGAAAGAGCATCTTTTTTCTGAATGCAGATTTTTCTTCTGCTAAGTCTCCTTCCCCACCCCACCCCTCCTGCAGAGACACTCCCATTCTGATTCACTGCTGGGACAAAGGAAATGAGGGAAGATCCCAAGGCTTCAGGAAAATCTGGTAAGAGAACCCTAATAGATAAGCAATCCATTCCATCCAAATCACAAAGCAGGAAAAGATTTGACAATCAAAGGGTCACTGTACAGGAGAAAGAAATAAAACTACAGGGCGGGGACGCCTGGGTGGCTCAGTCGGTTAAGCGTCTGCCTTCGACTCAGGTCATGATCCCAGGGTCCTGGGATCGAGTCCCGCATCGGGCTCCCTGCTCCGCGGGGAGCCTGCTTCTCCCTCTGCCTCTGTCTCTCTCTCTGTCTCTCATGAATAAATAAATAAAATCTTTAAAAAAAATTAAAAAAATAAAAAAACAAAAAAAAAACTAAGGGCGTACACACAGAATAAAGAAAAACGCACATAGGCAACTGTACTGACAATAAAAAATTAAAAATTACCCTTTGCTTAAAAGTAGTATAACATGTCGTTGAGTACTACTTTGACATTTCCCTGTGGCTTAGCTCAACAGGCAACAAATGAAAACAATCTTGAACCTGTTCTGCTAAGGCTGGTGCAGGAGGCCTGTCCATACATTGTCATCAGATAATCTTCCAGTCACAGTCAGGCTTAAAGTATTGACACCTATAGGAGCAACAGGTTTTTAATAGGAAATACTCAACTCTGGTCCCGAATGTTTCCAAAACAAACAAAGATTTAAGCAGTATACACACGCACACCCATCACCCCCCAAACACACACACACAAACACACACACAAGCACATACTACTAAGATTCTTCCACATTATAATCAACTTTTAGAGAAAATAAAAGTTTTTTTGAGAGTTCTAACCTTAAGGGACACAGAAGCTGAGAAGTGTTTTTAAACAGAGTACTAAAATGGTAACAAAGAGAATCCCACCCAGCAAAAGGGGAGTGGAAGGCGAGGGCCAGACCTGACCAAGCACATGTGACTGGGGATTGTAGGGACTCAGTACGACCCGTCGAGAGCTCAGCTAAGGACAGGCATAAAGGAAAAAGGAGATTTGTAGAAGTAAAAAACAAACAAACAAAAAACCAAAAAACATTCATCTCCAGATTTAAAAAAAGAAACAAAACAAAACACACATACACACACACACACAGGATTCTGACACTGTGTGACATTGCAACTCTAGTGAATGGTCCATGGAGGGAGCTGTTGACACAAGTTCCTGGGTGGAGATAAAATGACACCATTACATCCATCTGAAAAGAAGGAAAGGGAAGAGAACTTAACTAAACAACACATTTGAAATGATTTGGTAGAAATGACTTTCCTTGAAGCGACAAATTCTGTTCTCCAAGGGCATCACCTAATAGAGGTCCCTGCCAGGCACCTCTCCTGGCCCCCTCTGTGCAGGCCTCAGAGCTCAGGCTCTCGGCTCCGGTGCATTCAGAACAGAGGCAGATAGCCTTCAGAGCACACAAATAAGCCACCACTCCAAAGAGGAAGGCTCTGAGAAAGGCCAGGAGGAAGTGAGTTAACCCCCGCAAAACCAGCCATATTGTTATGGTAATAATTTACTCAGGGTAACACAGAAGGTAAATAGATGGGAAGGATGCTCTCATCAAAAGGCTAAATTCAGATCGCGCTGAAGGACAGAGCATGCGGGAGGAGTGTCTTTTCACATATTGTCTGACTCAAGAATGCATAACGGGTGCATCACTTCAAATAATTTTCATTGCACACATTTTCCTGTATAGAAATTTTGCAGAGTAAGCCTTTCTTTTTCTTCTAATTCCTTGGCAATAGGCATTGACAGGCTTCGGATGATGAAAGGAAAAGATTATATATGTGGACTGAGGATCCTCGCTGCTCAGGATTTATTCCCAAAGGCCTTCACCCACCTAATCTGGAGGGTCTTTCAAGGGCACAGAGCTCACCTCCCTGCCTTAACGGACATTCACAGGAGTAAAAAACTCAGCAGGCCTGAAGCAGAGCAGGGGCCTTAGAACAGTCTGTCCTCAGCCGCCTTCTGCTTCAGCTCATCTGAGGAAGACCTATCAGAAGCCACACATTTTCATGAGGTCTAAGAGCAGTAGTGGTAACGTTTGTTCACAAAAATGGGATAAGCCTTTTTAAAAAATTGCAGACTTTCCCCCCTCACCTTTCCTTTCTTTACACATCTATGTGTGAGAGGGTAAAAAGCTCAGCTCCACAAGGAATAATATTACGTAACTTGGTAAACTTGAATTAGTTTGGATTAATTAATCTTGGAAAATAAAACTTTTTTTTAACAACACACGTATATATTCTTTTAGAAAACCTACCACAAAGGCGATAATCTGAGGTTGAGGAACCTTTTTGAAAGCACAAATATTGAATTTTACTTTTCAATTTCTATGAAATTTACACTCATATTCAGCTATTATGACAAAACGTTTCACCCTCAGGTCATAAAAATTATGTCTACGTTCTTGAGGTGTAAAAGATTCTCATGAATTAACATTTATTAAAAATAATGAATATAAAAACTAACCATATTAAAACCAGGTTTTGACCCTATGTATACTTGGAATGGTACTGAAAAGGTACAGGTAGACCAGGGACGTTCTTTTCCATTGCATTTTGGTAGGATTATATGAAATGGTGAGTCCCCTACTTGAGTCCTTAAGGATTACCTTGCGTTAAATGCTCGTTTGCTAGTAACGTCACATTTAGCCTCCTCAGAAACTTACGATGTGGGACAGAAGTTATTATTAATATCAAGGTTTTAAATGGAGAAACTAGAGTAAGACGTTAATGATCATTAATTAATGCTTTAATTAATTAACAGGAACGCGTTTTAGTCTGTTCATATTTTTTCAGGAGCTTTTGCTTTTTGCAGAGTAACTTCAGGCCCTGGGGAAATTACCAAAGATTCTTTCTTTTTTTTTTTTTTTTTAAGATTTTTTTTATTAGAGCACATAAGCTAGCTAGAGCACAAGCAGGGGGAGCAGCAGAGGGAGAGGGAGAAGCAGACTCCCCACTGAGCAGGGAGCCGGATGTGGGGCTCGATCTCAGGACCGTGAGATCATGACCTGAGCCGAAGGCAGATGCTTAACCAACTAGGCCACCCAGGCGTCCCAACCAAAGATTATTTCTGACATATAGCCTGTAGTTGGTTCTCAAAAACACAGTGCCTGTTATTCGTCACATAGCACTAAGGACTTACATGTTGACCCATTAAATTCTTTTTATTTTCTAATAAAGAATTTTTCCCAGTCTGGCTTTCTTGTGTCTGAATTGCAGAGGTGTTTGTGAAGTGTGCTAATTGGTCATTCTTCATGAACATTATTGTTCTGTATTTTATTTTATTTTAAAGATTTTATTTATTTATTTGACAGAGATAGATACAGCGAGAGAGGGAACACAAGCAGGGGAAGTGGGAGAGGGGGAAGCAGGCTTCCCGCTGAGCAGGAAGCCCTATGCGGGGCTCGATCCCAGGACCCTGGGATCATGACCTGAGCCGAAGGCAGACACTTAACGACTGAGGCACCCAGGTGCCCCTTGTTCTGTATTTTAAATTCAACCTTACATAAGAACAGATGAGGAAACATAAAACGGAACAATAAAATGAAAATAGCAAAAAAATAAATAAAAGGAATGAAAGGTACTGATGGAGCAGTTTGGCATTTCTGTCAGCGTGAACTTATTTTGACACCAAACATATTTCTAGAATAGTATCAAAATGAACATGTTTTAGACTTTAAGGAAATGTATATGTAGGTTGTGTTTATATAAGTTAATAGATCATAAAGGTTAAGGCTGAGCCTTTCAGAATAAAATATTTGCATATTTAGCATATCCCCCACTGCTTAGCTGTGTGTCATTCTAACCTACTTGACCTCTCTGATCTCAGTTTCCTCATGTATAAAACGATCGTGTTAACACCTAACCCATAAAGTTGATGTGAGAATTAATTGATTAGCTAATGTGACAATATGTGTGGTCAAAATTGTATCAATTCAGATAACTAAGGATTTTGTATTGAATTAATTTCTATTTTGATTTTATTTAGAATAAGCTATTGAAGATAAAAATTACTGGATCAAAAAAAGAAATCATGCATTGATTGATTGTGTACCTAACATTCTTTTGTCTCTAACACATGTTGTGAATGAAAAGTTTTAAAAGTTTCCTGAATAAACACAAGCGGTATCTGGATGTGGGGGTTTCAGCCTTTATTTCTCCTCAGGAGGAAATCCTGTTTCTCAGAGTCCCCCTCTGAAACCGGTGGTTCCGATATGCTTTGTGGCGGTGGGGAACTTACTGCCTAGTAATAACCTCCTTCTCTGGCACACTTTGAATATGGGACAGCCTCATTTAGAAATCCATGACTTTGGTTTATGGGTTTATCAGACAAATAGGAACCTTTGGGAATAAAAGGGGGCATGGTAAACACAAGGTAAACCTGTGTTCTCTCTGGCAAAAAGGGACTTGTGCTCCATCTATTTATAGGTATCACTCTGTTGATGAGCTATTTGTTTTAATTAATACATGAAGCCCATAACTTGTGCAATATTTCCCCCTTAATCACATGTTTCTCACCTATGAGTGAGGCAGACATCCTCTCTGTCTAAAAGATTTTGAGTGAATTTCAAGGAACTACCTAGACTGCTAAATAAATACCACTCACTCTAGGGTGTGATGGACATCTCTGGCATACAGAAACTATTTTCTCCAATAGTATTTTTTAAAGCAGAGACCTGTAAAAGTTTGCTTATGTTATTGGGTAACATCGATACACTTCGTCATGGAAAAGGTGTCTGCTGAATTAAACTGAACATTCATGAACATTATTGTTCAAACGCCCAGTCATTTTTAGACAATTTCAAAAGGACATAAAAGTCTGACATTAATGCTTAGCGATTTTTGTCTTAATTTAAAAATGCAGGCCATTATGTAATATTGAAAAGATATATTTTTATCTCCGTGGTGGTGTCTGCCCTGCATCTAACTTACATAGCGATCCCACACTGAGGCTATGAAATTCTGGTGCGGGAGAGCTGATGCCACAACAACCCTTTCTGGTCAGCTGAGATTACCAGAAGCAACCCCTGCGAGGGCTGCAGGAGCTCCTCTGGTTGGGTACAGGATCATCTTGCCATCGAATGTGACCTGACACGCTCAACAACAGTTGATATATGTGCAGTAGTTACTAAGGGTAACTCTTGATCAATATGTCAGATTTCAAAAGCGATTGCAACAAAGTAGACTCTGGATTATGAGGGATCTGAATGCACAAAGGCAATAGAAGGACAAATCAGGCAGGACTGCCTGCATTTTGCATGTCAAAGGACAGAGCACATGATGCTGGATCTATAAATGCTCTGAGTACTTAAGAAGGCAGTAGGCTGTGGATCATTTGGTGGGCTAAAAATGTTAAACATTGCAAGTTAATTATTAGTAAGGAGAAGAAAGAGAAGAGGAGCATGAGAACACAGAGTTCTGTAAACCCCGGTAATTCTGCCCAGGCCTGCGACTTGCTCAGACCTCACCTAAGCATCCATTAACATGATAATGCGCATTAATCCCGCCAAACACAACTCATCTGTCATCCGAAGTGGCAACCCATCTGTGCGCATGTTGAGGGGGGAAATTCACAGTTTTAGCTGTCGAGGGATTAGCTTCAGAGGAAAGGCTGATTTTCCGTAATTCTTTGCTAGGAAAGCACTCATTTGTTTGCATTTTTTGAAGCACCTATTTACTTTTCAGCTTTCATCATCTCCCCAACATCTTAAGCAGAAGCTAAGCGGAGGACGGATAAAATGGCAATAAAAACATCGCAGGACAATCAGGCTGAAGTCTGATTTCGTTCTCTCTCAAAGTTTGTGATGTTATTTATCCTTATTTCTTTGGCTGATCTCAGATATGCTCTCTGTCGGAACAAAGGAAAAATATGTACATATTTTTATATCTTTAAGAGTTGTTCATTAAGGGGTTATGCTCTTCTATGTTGCTTTTATGTAATTGATATAATATGGGTAAAAAACTATGTATGTCTTATTATCATATATGTTCTCTGTTGTGTGGACAAGAAGAAGATACTGTATCAGAGAAGGTAAGAAAAAAAAAACAGCTTAATTTTTTTTCTCACTACTTATTTAAAAGCAAGCACAGTGATTTTTCTCCCCACCATGAAACTTTATCTAGTGATTAAATAGTCTTCTTAAGGTCATATCTACTTTGGACAAAATTATGTGTGTATAATAAGCAAACACAAACTTTCTTCTAATGCAAATCTACAAAAATATAAGAAGCACTGGCAAGAGAAATAGCATTAAATGTTTTTGAGGGTAAACTATCCCATTCAGTCAGTTTAGTGGAAAGAAAAATCAGTCACAAGGCATCATGACTGGTTGGTTGACTTAATTGTTCACTTTTCAATGGGTTATGTTGGAATAATCCAGCAGTGACCTTCTGTGTTAAAAAGAAGATGCAAATAACCATTTAAAAAATAGCCATCATCAAGCAAGCAATTTGGCTGATTTTTGGCCAAAATGACCTGTCATTTACCTAAACTGATTAGCAAATTTATTTTAAAAATCATACTGTTCTATGGGCACAGCCAGGCATTTGTTGTTGTTGTTGTTGTTAACACTTAACAAAGGTAGTAAATCTCATTTATTTTCATTTCCCTAATCTAAAGTGTCCTAAAGTGTATCCTGTGGGATGTTCAAAGATCTTACATGCAAAGTGTTTCCTCATATTTAAGTTCGGCAAAAATTGGGCTAAATAAAATTAACCAGGCTAATCCATGACAGGACTTCTTAGTTAATGAATTTTGTACATCCTTAAGTAGGAAACACATGAGGAAATTATTTTACATTTTACATCTGTAAAGTGGCAGGGGGAAACGGGATCTAAATCCAGTTAACGCAGGCAAAGAGTAAACACTTAATCAAAGTTAGCTAATATTGTTAGCATGCATATATTTTCCAAACATACTTGGGAAAGTATCATTTTCCCAAGTAACATTACTTGGAATTAAATTTGTAGAACTCACTCTTGGAAACATTACCTGACCCTAGCATTGCAAAATTTCTATTTTTAGGAATATCTATCGGAGAATCTCTCCAATCGATAAGCCCTCAATGCGAAAAGATGCTAAGAGCTGGAATTTTTTAAAAGTACCTATTAAAGAAAGATAATTAAAATTAAAGCCAATACATTCAAGATAAAAAGATCAAGCCATAAAACTTGTTACTTGAACAACTTCCTTTGGGTACCTGGTCCTGAACATTCATTACCACCTGTCCATCACACCTGGCAAATGAAACAGGTGTTAGGAAGCTGACACAGTAAAGCAAACACTACTCTTTAGCCTTTGTTTTCTTTTTTCTTCCTTTTAAGATGCTACTAAGGAAATGACATGGAAATCTGTGTATGACAGCACTTCTGAAAAAGAACATCTATGTAAAAGAGCATGAAGGAGGTATGAGAGAATCTAGCAAGCTCCATTTGGGTCTTTAGACCTAATAGCCCAGATTTGGCCCTCAGATGTGCATGCATTCATGAGGTAATACTGAATTTGACCGAAGCTGTGCAAACAGTCCTAAAGCAAAAGGAGTCAAATGCTTGATGCCTAAAGAATTGGAACTGCAATTTCCCGATGAGATAGTCATAGAAAACCTACTCGGGCACAGAGGAAATATTCTGTTTCATCCTCACTGAGACCAGAGTGTTAAGAGAACGAAACGTTTCAAGATTTTAAGTTTGTTTTTTCCTTGGGGAGCTAATAACCGGATTTCTTTTCAAATTTCTTTGAATCCATTAAAAGCAAATTTTGTGATATAAAACACACGTCGTTTCAGTCATTTAGAAATATGCAGGTATTTGTGACCTATCAAACTGAGTGAAAGATTTCAAACTTGTGTATGTGTACAAAACTTCAGCTCACCAGAGTGAACTCAGTACATTTGCTTGAATATGCAATGGTACAATCACTAAAATAAATATACTTGCTGCACTCAATTAAACATTGTATTGTACATGTGTGTTTATTCAATTGTGACGATACAGTGATTGAAACACACACGCTGGCACATTTGTCTCAATCTGTAGTTATTTATTTAAACGTACAATCAATCATAGGCCTCTGCTTTTATTTTGCCTTTGTATTTTTAAAGAATCCTAGTATAAACCAGTGCGTATGCTGCGACACGGTGAAGAACTGAAATGCACACGACATAAAGCAGTACAAAATTGGAAATTTCAGGGAAAGAAAGTATGCTATTGACATATGTAAATGGACAACTGTCATCGAGTCTAATACATAAAGTCAGAGCATTATGTTTTGAACTGCTCCTGTTGATAAATGGCTGCCCGTATGGTGATATTAATAGATGTTTAACGGTAATTAACAAAAATGGTGTAAAAGGTGTTCAAATCTTTGTTAAAATATTTACTTTCTATTTGTATATAGCTTTATTTGAGTCTTGTTCTATATCATTAATTATTTGAGACTTACTTATTATTGTATCACCAGTCTATTCTACTGTCTGAATTTGTTGCGATTCTCATCTTTCTGCGTGTTATGTGTGTGAATTCTTCCTCAGAGTATAGTACACCTTATTGTGTAATTTTAAAGAGTAAGCTCATTTTCTGTAGGGCTTTATCTGTGCCTATTCTATGTAGTCTGGGTTGAAGGAATGTCCTTCCAGAGCAAATTTTCCTGGCAGATGTTCTGGCTTGGGACCTCAAGTCACGGGTTCCTTATTCTCACAGGGCATTTTTCTCTCCATCTGGTGCAGTGCCAAGGTAGAGAAAGATAAACTTCCTTTCTCACTTCTGGACTTTTGCCCATGACTTTTACCCAGCAAGTGCTTTTCTCCTGTGCTTGACACGGCCAGCTCTTCCCATATTTTAGACCTTAACTTATAGCTTACCTCTTTAAAGAAGCTGTCCCTAAAGACACTTTTACTGTTTTTTCATTTATTTATATATTCATTCAATTAGTATTTATTGAATGTTCACAATATTACAGGCACTGGGAATATGGTGATGAAACAGGACAGATGCAACCACTCTACCCAAAGAATTGATAATCCAGCAATGTGACCCTTTTATTCTCCATCTCCTTATTCCATTGATGTAATTTAATTTTTCTGCTGGCTTACATTTGTTTTTCTTTGTTTCTCTCTTTTGCTTGGCTATGAGTTTCCTAAGGATGAGCACTCTTGCTCACCTGTGTTTTCCCCAACACACAAATTGTGCCTGGAACATAATAGGTGGTCAAAAAAAAAAAAAATCAGATGAATCACAGTTAACCCCTGAACAATGCTGAGATTAGGGGCACCGACCACCCACACAGTAGAAAATCCACATATAGCTTTTGACTCCCCCAGAACTTAACTACTAATAGCCTATTATTGACCAGAAGCCTTACCAATAACACAATGGTCGATTAACACATATTTTGTACGTTATATGTATTATAAACTGCATTCTTACAATAAAGTAAGCCAGAGAAAAGAAAATGTTATTAAGAAAATCATAAGGAAGAGAAAATACATTTACAGCATTGTACTGTATTTATTGAAAAAAAAATTCACATATAAATGGACCCATGCAGTTCCAGCTCATGTTGTTCACCAGCCAATTGTAATTAATTGAGAGATAGATGAATTTAGTCCCCACAATGATCCAAAGCAACCACTATTGTTGCTAGTTTACAGTTAAAGACATAGAAGCTGGGCGCCTGGGTGGCTCAGTTGGTTAAGCGACTGCCTTGGGCTCAGGTCATGATCCTGGAGTCCCTGGATCGAGTCCCGCATCGGGCTCCCTGCTCGGCAGGGAGTCTGCTTCTCCCTCTGACCCTCCCCCTTCTCATGTGCTCTCTCTCATTCTCTCTCTCTCAAATAAATAAATAAAATCTTTTTAAAAAAAAAGACATAGAAGCTGATGGTACTAACAGCACGTCTAAACCATGCTGCTGGTCAGTTACAGAACCAGAGAATTATGTGAAACCATTAATCTGTGACTCAGAGTCCACACTCTTCTCCATGGTATTCTGCATTTTATTTTACTATGTGACAGTTATTAGGCAACACCAAGTAGTTATAAGATAACCAGAGGAGAGTGAGGTTCAAATTCACAAAAGTTTCTTATCCTCTCTCATTTCTGTAGTGAAGGTAGTAATAATACCTGATTCATAGATATACTATATATTTTTTTAAAGATTTTATTTATTTATTTGACAGAGAGAGAGATAGCTAGAGCAGGAACACAAGCAGAGGGAGTGGGAGAGGGAGAGGCAGGCTTCCTGCTGAGCAGGGAGCCCGATGTGGGACTCGATCCCAGGACCCCAGGATCATGACCTGAGCTGAAGGCAGACGCCTAACGACTGAGCCACCCAGGCACCCCATAGATATACTATAAACATTAAATAATATGATAGATGTGTAGTGCTTAGAACAGTGCAAATATTGTTACTGTCATTGTAGTGATTATTAGTTTTACCCAAGAACAAAAAATATATAATTTTCAGAAGCATCTTCTGTGTGGAAGTTATTTGAATTACACATGCGTGCCATTCCTCGACAGGCATTCGATCTGTATGTGTTGGGCAGATAGATAAGTGCAGGAGGAAGAAAGAAGGAATGACTTTATTCCTTTGCTGAAGAAAGAATAGATTGCAAAAGATTGCAAACATAAACAATACTTTGAAAACTACTAAGCAAGCACAGTGTCTTAAAATGTGGTTAAATACAAGAGTGCTGCGCAGTTGTTAAAAGTAGGGAAACCTCCAGGGATCAGAACAGTCCAAAATTTTAGACCAGACTCTCTTAACTTTCCTATGTAAGTCTTGTACTGCCCAATGCCTATAAAATAGAGTTACCAGTAAAAAACAGAAAAGGATGATGATGATACTTAACAACATATCTGACAAGGCCATTATCAACATCGAAAGTAGATTTTAAAACGTAAAGCATTTTGACACTTTAAAGTACTATACACTTTGCAGATATGATTACATTTAGCAATCATTGACAACAAGCACCTGACTTAAGGCAAAGAGAAAAAAGACCCAAGTGTCAGTCATGATTTCACTCACTTATTTGAAACTTTCAACTGTTTTTTTTTTTTTTCCTGTGAGACTCAAATAGAGGTTTTCCTCCCTATCTCTATTCAGAGGACTGAGTTACCAGGGATCTCTCCCTAATCCAAGGTAGAAGGGGGATTGAACAAGGTGGTAGGAAGCTCATGAGAAGGGAGACAGGGCCCTTGGAAGAAAAGGACTTCAACAGGGATGATCCAAAGAGCTCCCAGGACTAACACCTCACCCTGTCTCCTAGGAGCCCGAACAACTTCCTGCTAGTCACTAAACCTCAAAAGGCATAAGCTTATCCTCCTCGTCAACCAGGATAGGCTCACTGTGAGCTCTTGGGAGGAAAACGCATGCCTCCTTCTCCATAAAGAATAGCTACCTGACCAACAGAAGCCAGGCTCTGGAGCCCAGGAGGACCTATATATTAGGTTGGAAGCTGCCTGGCTTGCAGCTGGCCAGCCCAGGATGGAAGCGGCTTACTTCCATCAGGACAAGAACTTCTTGGTGGACTCTGAGCCACTTCATTTATGAGTCCTGTTTAGCCTTTGGACACCATCAATCTTACCCTATCCAGATGTTTACTACCTGGACTACGATTTTTTGCCACAATACACTGGTATCAGCACCACCTGCCTGAAATGTCCCTGCTCAAGTCCCTGATCATGGCTGCCATAATGACGGCTCCCTAGTTTGCCCAGGATAGTCCCAGTTTGCATCTGTTGTGCCTACATGACACCCCAGCTCCCCTTTCATTCTCAAAAGAGCCCTGGATTGGACCGTAAATTATATGATCATATTGCTACACCATGACTGTAAGGCATCTGCCTTCATATTCATTCAGTAGAGAAATGTATCCATAGACATGAAGATAAATCAATCACTGTGGATACTTTTCACTATCCAAGAAAACTAACAATGATTAAAAAAACCCCAGTAATTTGACTCCTAATGCCACTGCATTTATCAATAGCCTATATACTATATGTTCCTTGCTTAGTCATTATCCATCTTCTCCAACTGGAATGTAATTTCCATAAGGGCAAGAACTTTTTCCACTTTGTACACCTTTGTATACCTAGCATTTAGAAAAGAATCAATAATTTTGGAGGGGCTAAATAAATGAATGAAAGAATCCAAGGGCTGAAGTGTTAGCAGAGTTTGAACCTTACCATGATCCCAGAACTATAACAAGGTCTTTACATATAATGCATTTTTTAATCATAACTACAACTCCATAGTGCAAATATTACTTTTAAAGATGAACAAACCAAGGAAGAGCAGGGATACATAATTTGGCCACGGCCGCATGGCCAGAACACCTTGCGCCCAGGATATGCATGTGACCATGGTGCATGGTGCTTACTTAGATAGCCTGACATGCTATAGCTCAACATCCCGGGTTTTCCACTTTCAAATATTTTGTGGGAACAGAAGTAGACCAGCCCTTTTATTTTGTTTTGTTTTAGCTCATTTGAGGAAGATAAGATTTAGGTAGAACTAAATACTTTCAGTTGCTGAAGAGATATATTTTGATTTTTTAAAAACCAATAAACTGAAAACTTGTCATGCTTCCAAGTCTGAAGAGTCATTAATGAAAAAAGCACATGCCTCACTTCAGTATTTCCTTAAGATGGTTAAAATAGCTAACATGAAATCAGGCAGTGTTGACTGCACTATAACCATCTTGATAGTAGACAGCAGAGGGAACTGTTAGTACATTCAGCAGCAAGGTGTAAACAGGCTATGGCAAAAGGGGGAAAGCAACCAACTACAGTGTACGTTGCACTTGGATCTCTCCTCATCTTAAATGTTATGCCATTTTATTATGAGCTTCTCCAAACCTGACAACTCCTAGTCATTTCTGAATGATATCTCTAAAACATTGGTTTTGCCTGCTAAAGTACTTTGAATTTCTTTTTGAGTTTCTTCACTGGAATCTCATTGTCATTCAGATGAAGTTTAAGTTACCTGTCCAAGCCCCCAAGGATTTTCACCACTCCTCTTCGTTTTCTCTCAGTCATTGCCTCCTTTGACCTCATCACCTCCTCCTCACAATCTCAACCATCTGGAACAATTTTCTTATTTTCTTCTGACAAGTGTCATATCTTACTTAAGACTCCTTAAAACTCTTCTCTTCTGAGGAGATAATTTCAAGCTTACTTTGATAGATGTGTGAGCATTCTGGTCATGACATCTACCAACCCACTGAAAGCCAGGGGTTAATGGCACTCATCTACTGTCTGGTCAATTGATCCTTCCCTTTTCACTACTCTATGTGTTTCCCCCTCCCAAAAAAGTGCCTGATAAGTCAGAGAATTATCTTTCCAGATAGAGGAGAAATTATTTTGGTGGGGGAGGGGCAGAGGGAGAGGAGGAGAGAATCTTAAGCAGCCTCCATGCCTAGCACGGAGCCTGCGGGGCTCCATCTCACAACCCAAAATCAAGAGTTGGATGCTTAAAAAAAAAAAAAAAAAAAAGAGAGTTGGATGCTTAACTGACTGAGCCACCCAGGCGCCCCCAGGAAAAATTCTTTTACTCAAGAGTTTAGGTAACTCTGTAGTACACTGTAAGAAACAGCAGACTTCTTGGATAGTTGAGGAAACAACTATTCTATCTTCAAATAATGTGGGGTGAGCTGAATGCATGCTTTACATATTTGTCTCTCCTACATGGCTCTGAAAGTGTCAGGGGGAAAGTGTCAAAAAAATTGACATTCTTGTACAACCTGAGTCACTAAAGTTTCTTTTAAAACAGAGAACCAAGGCCTATTACGATTTGAGTAATATGCATAGTGGTTCAGGCATTAAATCTGTGTCATAGAACTATGACAGCAAAATATGTAAGCAGGAAAGGTTCCATGGTCACATAATTTTGGAAAGCAATGTACATATACTGTCCACTTTGGAAATGTACAATGAGCATTAACGAACATTAACAGAATAAGGTTTTGAGAAGTCCTCTCAAAAACATCCTATTACTATTTTACTCAGTGTTTCCTAAATTTGTTCAAACTCTTCTTCTTTGCATTAACACAGCACACATTGTTATCTAGGAGAAATAGCATTCGACAGAACACAAATTAGGAAATATTGACTCAGAAAATAAAAGCTGGAACAGGTCTATAAAATAAATCAAGTCCAGCCCACTGATCTTATTGATAAGTAAACTTAGACATAGAGAGGATGTCTTGCAGATTCATGAAACATCACAAATTTTAGTTTCTTTATCAGCTTCCTTGAGTCTAAGTTTCACCATGCAATCCATTTCCCCCTAATCCCTGCCCAAGTAACTTCTCATTGTCCAGCTCCCATCATTTTACGTCATAGGCAAATATCTCAGAATTACCTCATTGACATAGCTTAGAATTCACACTACATAACATAGTATTCTAGGACTTGAGGGAACCAAACATGTAACTTCAGTGTCATCTAAATGTGCCCAATGTGCTGACCAAAGTGTAGAGTTGCTTCCCAAAGACATTCAGTGCTTCTCCATTCTGCGTTTTCTGCTCATCTAAGCTCACAGAATCCTACCCACGCTTGAGGCCTTTTCAATGGTACTTTCTCCATGAACTTCTAAGATTACCTTAATTAGAATTTTACATTCATTCATGTTCCCAAATCACAACATATGTGTACTCCAACTTATTAGACTCCATTGCATATGTTATGGCTAAGGGCAAAAATGTATTTGGTTTGTTCCAGAATCCTGTTGCCCAAAGCAGGTTCATAGTAAATATTTGTAGAGCTAATCCTATAGTTCGCAGTCACACAGAGATGTAGTGACAGAGTGAGGGCTAGACCCTACCACCTTTCAGGATTAGTGTTGTTGTTAATAAAGCCTAGTAAAAGTAATGGGAATGTTTATGTTGGTTTTCATAGGAACCATAACATGCCATCAATGTTACCATTGCTATGCATTCATCTATTTCATTTTGATAACACTTCAGGATGAGTAATAAAGACATGTGAAATTACTATATAATTTACACTGCTATCTTGGGATGAATCTTATAAAAGCAACAGAACTGTGGAAATTATCATTTCTATAAATAAGCAATGCAAGAAAGAGTACAGTATAGGAAGGCTTGGAGACAGACATAGATTTGGTCCCTTCTTAAAGGACATTCTAGTTCCAACTCTTTAAGCCTGTTTCTTCATCTGTAAAATGGCAAACAACTTTTATTGAGCATTATCCATGTGCTATGTTTTGTATTTATACCACACTTAACATATATTATCTCATAGTTTTCCTAACAAGTATATTAAGTCAGTACTATTCCCACGTTATATGCAAGGAACCCAAGGCTCAGAAATTATTCAAATAACATGACTAAAGACACACAGCTAGCTACAATGTGTCAGAGGCAGGATTCAAACCCAACTTTTCAGAGGTAAAGCAAATTCTGCTTCTGTATTTCCTATCCCAGAAGAAATGGTGACAATTAAATAAAAGGATGCATTTGCAATCCCTCGATATAGTGTATGTCACAACTAGATTTGCTTCCCAAATGTTCTTTCCCTTCCCACTTCCTTTTCTGTTCATGGATTAGTGGGAATTGCACCAAATCAAGAATGAGAAGACTTGTGTTCAAGGAAGGTTTTTATTACCCAATGGGGATAGATAATAAGACCATGGTCATAAAAGAGCTAAAAAAACCTCAAAAGCCCTCATAAATGTAAATTTTTGTTATTCATTAGATGAATAATCACTACAGTATGGACGTGCTTGTTTGGCATTCTAAGATTATGGTTTCACAGAAATAAACACCATTTTATGTTGAGGGCTCAACTCTGCATTTGTTTTATTTAAACTCATCTCTAAGAAAAAAATATGCTAAAATTAGAAACCTACATATTGACTTTTTGCCTTACCAACAGGTAAGTTCCTAAAGTCTAAATTACTTTTAGCCAGGTAGCCTCTAACTGTCTTGCAGTGAATTGTGTCTATCTACTGATATTACTGAGTTGAATACCACAAGAAGCAATCCTGTCTTTCATACTTTGTCATCAACTCTCAGAAATTTTCTGTAATTGGAACTTGAGCTAGTTGGTCCTTGAGTCCAGATTTGGATGTTCAGAGAAAGACAAAGAAATTCAAACCCCATTCCTCTGTTTTCTAGATTGTTTCATCTGAGCTATGGCATCTTTTCTACACACACACACACACACACACACACACGCACACACACACAGAGCAACAAAGTGCCAAAATAATGCAGATGTAATGTGCAAAACTCAGCCAATCATCTAAATGTTTAAAAAATATCCAGATGTTGGACTTAATGTAGACAAACCATCTGGCAGATCAGCTTAATTCTCTACTTTTCATCCAGCTGTTGGATACTATGGAAGGACAGCCTAAGTTTGTACTTAAAGATGAACAAAAAAAGTAGTGTCAGATGTATGTTGCTAGTCCTCTAGAAAACACTTTCATTTCAATAGGTTTTAGGCATCCTTCTTGAGTGAGAAAAACAGACATCCCATAGAGCAATGATTTTTCTTTAGAAATGCCCACTTTTTTTTTTAAAGATTTTATTTATTCATTTGAGACACAGAGATACGGAGAGAGAGAGCATGAGCAGGGGGGAAACAGAGGGAGAGCGAGAAGCAGGCTCCCCGCTGAGCAGAAAGCCCGATGCGGGACTCAATCCCAGGACCCTGGAATCATGACCTGAGCCGAAGGCAGACGCCCAACCATCTGAGCCACCCAGGCGCCCCTAGAAATGCCCACTTTTTTAAAGATTTGTTATTTATTTATTGAGAGAGAGAGACTGAGCGAGCAGGGGGAGGGGCAGGGGGAGAGGGAGAGAGAGAATCTCAAGCAGATTCTGCTCAGAATGCAGAGCAAACACTGGCCTCGGTCCCATAACACTGAGATCATGACCTGAGCCAAAATTGAGAGTCGGTCGCTCAATGGATTGAGCCACCCAGGCGCCCCTGGAACTGCCACTTTTAAAACACTTTCCATGGACAACTTTTTCTTCAGAAACTTGTTGTCTTAAAATAATATTGAAATTTGAAGTAATTGACTCCTACCAGCAAAGTTTCCGGATTCATATTTAGAGTCAAATATTTTATAGAAGAAAAGTGCCATAGAACTATTTTATTTCAACAGCACATTATCAAATACGTATTGCCAGAAAGTAAATAATCTTTGGCAGACAGTAAAAGGGCGTAGCATCACCCAGCACCAAATTATAGAACAACAGATGTTTTACCAAATACTGTGTCTCTTCATCTCCATCAGCATATTCACATGTGATGAGGCACCAAGGTCAAGATCCAAAAGCAGAGGTAGTCATTAGGATTGAAGTTTGTTTTGAGGTTACTTTGCAAAAAAATTATATATCTCCAGGTTTAGTAATTGATTTTTAAAAAAAACTTATAACTAAAAGAAATGAGCAACTCTTTTTCTTTCCAGATAGTGCACCATTCATATTGCATAGCAAGAATTTTTAAAATATTCTTTTTCCTTAAAAAAATAACTGTATATTAAAAGGAAAAACTAAAAATGTGATAAATGTTCCTCCTCTCCTTAATTTCAACAAGGCAGACTTTTTTTCATATTTAGAAGTCATACATGATATAAAAATGTCTTATAACAAAGCAGTAAAAGGGACAGTGAAAGTGAATAGATACAGCAAATATTATTTTGTTAACAGTAAAGTAGCCACGAAATCATAGTACACATACCAACCTCTGAGAAATTATTAAAGGATGCCATGAGATAAAGCAGGGAAAAATGGTGCACAAAAAAATCAGACGCTTTGGACAAAGCAAGGAGAAAAAGATGGGCATGAAAATTTATAGACAGTTTGAGGGTAGGTTTTCAAAGTGGCATGTGACACAGCCAAGCACAAATCCTCTTACTTATTAACGGGATTTGTCCCTGTACCTGTCACACATTGCTTTGAAAATATCTGCCTCTGTGAAAGGTATACTGCTTCTCTCCGTCAGTTTTACTCTTAAGAGACTAATGTATAATCTCTTTAGGTTTCATCTTTTGTATTTCTGTGCATATGACAAATTGTTTTGAACACTCTTCATCCATACACATAAGAAGGTAGGCACTAAGGGCTTATCACTGCATATTTAAAAATCCCTGAGATACTATTTTCCTCATTGGAAATAATTGTTCTATTAAAATAATCTCTAGATTTATCATTGAAAATTTTCCAACAAATACATTCGTGCCTTGATGCCATAAGGCAATTGTTCTCAACCTTAGCAGACTTGTGCCTCCTTTTTATAACAAATATTTTGTAGCCCACTTACTATACTAAAATAAAATACATAGATATTATGACCACTCTAAGCACATCATTTAAAAATATCAATACAGTGCCCCAACTATAGAATAAAAGAGAAATAGAAAAGAAAGTTCTTCATCACACAATAGTACATATTTTGAAATGTAAATACCTGAGCACTGCTACATAATGAAGACAAGAAGCAATTGAACGCTGATACCTATGCAGAGAAACTTGTAAATTTATAAACAAATCAGCTACCAATGCAAACTGACACAAGATTGCTGTATTGATGCAGCGAACACCATAGAATCGCCACTAATTGGTAAATTGTGACCAACAATTGGTAAAGTTCAAACTAACATTTTTCTCTTCATTTACATGATAGTTTGGCTTTTGTATATTGAAAAAATGTAAAAAATCTTTTAATAGTACATGTAAAATACAAATGGGTTTTAATTGTGATGATTAGGTTTTTTATCTCCAGTAATATCTGATAGAAGACTCAAAAGTCCTGCAAACGAGGAACAGTTTTACAATGTGCAGGACGCTCCTGCACATTGTAAATGTCTAGCAATCTTGGGCTCCACCCAAGCCAGTCCCAACGCCACTCCATCCAATTTTTTTAAAAAATCTCATTCACTCTCAAAATTCTCAAATTTCTCTTTAGGGTGGAATATTGTCTCCCAGTGAGAACGACTGCTATAGGATTACAGAAGGAGGACTAAAACAATAATGTTACCAGCATCTTCTTGTTTTTATTTTGTTTTGTTTTTGCTAAGGTGAGTCAAAGCTTGGTTTTTTTTAAATCCACCATGCAACTGACACCGAGTTTCTACATTCTGTGGCAGGAGTACTCGAAAGTCTTCTGATGATAACTCTTAGTTAAAAATAAATGGACTTAGCAAATTGATTGGGGACATTTGAGTGAAACTTGCTTCATGAAGTACCATGCATGCTGAAGTTGACTACTTAACTTAAAAATAGAAAGACTAGATTTTTTCCCTTGGAAATTACATTTCACATGTATAAAGAATTAACCCAGATACAAAAATGCAATCCATAAATCAGAGGGAAAAATGAGATGCAAAGGAATTTGAGGGAAAAGAAATAATGGTACAAGCAGTTGTTTCAATGGAAAAAAATAACTTCACCACACGACATGATATAGTGCTAGATTTATTATTCCATTTATCCATTTATTCTTAAAACAAGCCAACCATAGACATTTACCTTAGAAATCTAAAGTCGCTTATTTCTGTGCAGTACAGTTCTACAGAACCATGGATTGATGGTTTCATAAGGTATCAGTCACATTTCCATAGCATTTGCTGATATAAATATAAAAGCTTCATTTTAAAGGATAAATAAAGCCACACTATTATCTAAACAGGGTAAAATTTAACATCCTTGTGGTTTGTGGAAATTTTTGATGTGCCTGCTGGCTTTTCAATAAAAATCAATTATGCCTTAAATGCGAGCGGTAGTCAACATACTACAGACTATAAATTCAATTTCATACTCAGAAATATGGATTAGCTGAACTTGATGCCCTTCCATTGATTTCAGAAAGCAAAAGCTGATAAGGTAAATAATAGTAAGAGGCTCTCTGACACTCCACATCAAGTTCCGGATTTCCATATTATTTTTGTAAGAACTTTGCAGTCACCACAATATCCTCCTTGTGAAATATGTATGATGAATAGATATTATATGGATTGCTGATTCATCTCTCCATACAGAATGGATATTTGGCTTTCATAAGCCAGGAAGGAACTGCACAGAAAAAAGAATATGCTTATTTCCCTCGGCTCAGTGCAAGGTATATGTCAACCGATTGTGAATAAATCCAGTGCATAATTAGAGAACACACCGATTAAGTGCTGAGATCCCACTTATACATAAAAATTATATAAACCAGGAGCAATTGTATACTCTCCAATTCTTCAGTGTTTTTTATATATGTGTATGTGTGTGTACATATATATACACACTTAAGCATATATATATATATCACTATATAAATGTTATGTGCATAAGTGTATACACAGTGTACATAAGCATAAACATACACACGATATATGTGCTTGTGTATACACATATATATGTGCTTGTGTATATACACACATATATATGCTTATAGTGTGTATATATATATTGTGTATATATATATAAGCATATGTATATGTAATATAAGCATATATAGGTATATGCTTATATGTACATATATATATATATATACACACACACAAGTATATATACTGAGGAGAGAGAGAAAAGGAAAGCATAAATATAAATATATATTTATATATACATACATACTGGGGAGAGAGAGAGAAAAGTACAGCATTCTAAAAACGGAAAAACATTTAGCCCTTCTGTTCACTCAAAAGAGCACCTTAAATCGGCAAGAATCTCATGGAAGAGGGAGTCATAAGAGAGGAGGAAAAGAAATGATTTGGTACTAAGAAATCTAAGGAATAATGATCATGAGGAAGAAATTTAGAATAGTTTTCAGCATAATGAGAAATCCAATCACATCTGCAACAATTTTCTTCTCTCCTTCTTTAATGTGCAGAACATTTAGGTTTTATAGAACTGCTCAAGTCCACACTTTGAGCATTTTATGGCTCAATCATTCTCTCTTGCAGTAAGTAAGCCTAGTGCACCCAGCTGAAATCCCAAAGAGTTCTGAAGAAGATTTAGTCCACAGGCCCTGGTCTCACTTTTCCACAAGACCAGCTCCTGCTTTCCTGGCACAAACAAGAACTGTTTGTCACACTTCCAGAATGCTAACAGGACAAAACTGTGGCTCACATGAGCTCAAAGATACACATGCCTTAAAACAAGAGTTCCCCGAAGCTTCCCTACAAGCCAGCATTTTTGAGAGTTCATATAATCATCTTGGTAAAAATCCATGGCCTGAGGTCTCTGCTACTCCAAAGAAATTAATTATACTTGAATTTCTCAAGATAGAGGTAATTTATTTAAAATAAACTTATAAGTCATTGATTTTACTGAAGTACAAGTAGTTTTAGTAAAGGAGGTTAAACATGAAAATCACCTATATAAAATGCTATAAATACCAAATGAGACAGATCCTAAAGATACCAAATGAGAGAGATCCTGAATATTTAGGAAATCCAAAATATTTCCAAGAGTAAATGATATTTCACATACTCATCCATAGAGTATCTGATACCCCTTACTAGCAAGTTCTAGAGAAATCATAGAAAAAAATGGTGATGCAGTCATTGTGGATTTCTTTCATGAATAAGAAACTGTTTACATAAGAAAAACAAAATCACAAAAGAAATGGTAGTACCATTTCTGACTTTTTCAGTTATTTATCGCCTGAGGAAAAAAACAACAAGCATTTCTTCTTTGTAACTCTCAGATATCTATGTGCATGTATGTTTATTTATAAATATATTTTCTTTTCATAACAGAGAATATAGAAGCAAACATTTTTCAGCAATGTCTTCTCACATGTTATTTAAATGTAGGTAAAGAATACAACCAGAGATTTTATTTTTCCTGTACCAGTATATACTCATAAATCTGAAAAACATGAAGTTTCTGATAAAATATTTACTATGCGAACTATAAAATTTTAAGTTTCGGCGTGTGAAATAACACTGTCTTTGTAACCTATGTAATACGAAAATGCCACAACCAACGATTTTCATCACATGTTGTAATGTGACTGTAGCATATGAGGAAAAAGGCATCGCATTGTTTATGAAAAAACAATTCTTGTAGATACACTTGGAAAACTGCAAACATTCATAAACAGTTACTCTTTGGGGATAGAGAAAAAAGTGCCATTAAACAGGTGTTAGAATTTAAATGACATCTCATTAGTGACTCCTTTTTGCAGCTCTGAGACAAATAAAACCTTCATTTAAAAGCATTAGTGCTATTCCTAAGGGTTTCTGGTATCATAATGTTTTGTTTTATGAAGATACTTAGTTTCTTCCAGCATTCTTGCTTATTTATACAAAATAAACCAATTGCATTTCCAAGTTTAGCTGAGCGTGAAGTCAGGGGGTGAATAAGGCCTTTGCAGTGTTGTAAATACCCCTGCCCCTCCCTCCACTCCAGCGAATCTGGAAGGTTGGATCACAGCCAGACAAACAAAGGTATTTGTGAGCATCACTTCCTTGTGGAGAGTTACTGCTTGTGCCCTTTGCCCTTGATTAAAGAACAGTCATGCAAATCTCAGATTTTCTTGATGTCAAAGCCATGAACTATTTTTCTAATTCCTCTCAATGTAAAATGTGAGACTACCACTATAATTCAAGAATTACACCGTAGTGGGTAGCTATTGAAAACGCACCTGTTAATTGGGAAGTTTATTGACACTGCCATTTTACACTATTCTCACAAAGACAGTCTCAGGTCCCAAAATGTGAATCCGAAGAATAGCACACAGAATGCAAGTCCCAACAATCAAGCCAGGATTGTAAGGATTCATTCATTTCATCGCCTCGCAAAGTTACACAACCCACAGATTAACTCAAATGACTGGGATCCTTGGAATTCCATACATTATAATTCTATACTGTATTGAGAGAAGCATCTGCTAAGACAAACAGCAAGGACGTAAACTTCAAGTAGCTGCTTCCCTTCAAAAATAATAATCACCATTGACTGTTGGGTATAGGAAGTGCAGTGATATGTTCTGGAAATGTAAAGACAATTAGACCAGATCTGGCCCAGAGAGAGCTTACACTTGAGTGGGGGCAAAGGGGGTGGGAAAAGAAGGGATCCGATAATCTCCAAGTATCTGTAATATAATTAGGACCACTGAGCAGTTAGAAAATGCAAAGGGGTAAAGTTCACGGAAGAAAAGATGACATTGACCTGGGAGAATCAGAAGAGGAAACAGCATTTGAAGTGGATTTTATTGGGTGAGGATGATTTCAAGAAACGTGCATAGATTGTGAAATAGAGGCTCTGTTCAAGGAATCTGCAGGAGATGAAACTGGCCATGACATGGAAGACCCTAGGCACCAGGCTAAGAACGAACGTACCCTGAATATTAGGGATAAGGAGTCTTTGGAACCTTTGGGAAGGACAGAGATATGAGGTGTAGGAAAATTATTATAAAGGAGTAAAGGATGAGAAATGAAAGGTGGGGTGACTCCTCAGAAGGCTAATTTTTGGTGGGGAAGCAAGAAAGTCTGAAGGCCCCATTCAGTGGGGCACCTGGGTGACTCCACTGGTTAAGTGTCTGACTCTTGATTTCGGCTCAGCTCATGATCTCAGGGTCGTGAGATCGAGCCCCCTGTGGGGCTCTGTGCCCTGTACGAGTCTGCCTGAGATTCTCTCTCTCTGTCTCCCTCTGCCCCTCTCCCTGCTCTCTCTCTCTCTCTCTCTAAGAATAAATAAATAAATAAAATCTTAAAAACATTTTCTGAAGGCTCCATTCAGGTGATTAACAGTGTGAGAGAAAACAGTGGGGAGAAGTTACTGATACTGTACAGCTAGATTCTATTGAATGTGGCAAATGACTGAAGAATGAGGTATAAATAGGGACTCTGAAGCCCTGTGATGGGTGGCTTAAAGCAGAAGGGGGTGCTGATTTGGGGGAGATGATGGAGGAGGTGTTCTGGATATACTGAGTGTGAGTCACTAGCAAAGAATCTGAGTAGATCATGTGAAGTGACAATGCTAGTATATTTCCCAATTAAAAAGTAAGTTTTCAGTAACTTTCTACTCCTGTATATTATCTTGTAGGAAAATTATAGTGTCACAGCTTACACAGAGGGAATGAGAAATAAATTAGCGACTTCTGATTTAGAGAAAACCTGAGCTTTATGTGACTGTTACTAATCCAGTATTCGATGATAAAAGTGAGGCTGGAGACAGAGAATTCTCTGAGCTAGATTTGCAAGCATTTATCTGCATAGGAATGAAATCACAGGAGGCAATAGTATCCAGAGGGAGAAAATACAGGGATGCAAAAAAGGAAAAAGGTAGAATCATGGGGACATATACACAAGCCAAGCCAGAAAACCTGAATTCAGTTTTACAGCAGGCTAGGATGTATTCAGTTACTGTTTATACATTTGGTGAATAAAAATAACAATAAGAAATGATGAAACTATTTATGTAGTATTGCTTATTAAAATAATCGCCAAAGATATTCTGGTCGATTTTGACAAGGCTGTAACACTGAGATCATTTCAAATTATCGTCCGATTGTCATTTAATCACACAGTTTAAGCAAAATACGGAGCCCAGAAAAAAGGGGAAGAACAGAGAACCAAAAGGCAGTTTAAACATGGTAAGTGACATTTATTCGAAAAGAACAAGTTGCAGGCTGCAAGGAAAAAAAAAAAAAAAAAAGATGTTCAGCTGAAATCAGCTTATGTTACAAAATACATGACCCTGCGACCTAAACATTGGAACATTAGTCTAGGATAACTCTAGAACAGCAGAATATAAATATGTGTATGTGTGACATTTAAAATATATCCCGCTTTGAAGATAATGAATAGGTATGCTTTTTTGTTCATTGGCTTTATTCTTGTCCTCATCCAGGAAATGAATTAAAAATTTATGGGAAGGATGAAATCAAAGAAGAGAGAAAAAAGGTACATAATAAAATGCTTTGGACACCTATAAACACCAGGTAATTTGGTCTTTTTGCTATGGTTACAGCTGAAAACTAATTCATCTTCGTTCTTCTGGGCCTCCTCCCTCCATCTTTCCTCTTTCTCACTTCTGTCTACCTCAGATGCCCTTTACTTTCCATACAATCTTCCTTGGCTCAACACCAATTCACGGTAGTGGTCTGATCTCTGTCATTCACATATTTATACAAATTCAAGTCAACATGTCACAAACTTCTAATCCTCATTCCCTCTTTTATATAGATTTTGGCATCTTTGGTACTTTGGCATCTTCTGATCGCATGCCTTTCATATATGTTGTCTCACTAGATTTGTAAACCATGAATTAAAAAAGAAATGATTTTCTCCATGGTTGTTTTTATTATTTCTTAGGTTTTATGTATGCTTTCTTTCTTTATTTTTTTAATTTTAAAAAAGATTTTACTTTTATTTATTTGTCAGAGAGAGAGAGACAGAGAGCACAAGCAGGGGGAGCTGAAAGCCGAGGGAGAAGCAGGTTCCCTGCCGAGCAAGGAGCCCCATGCTGGACTCGATCCCAGGATCCTGGGATCATGACCTGAGACGAAGGCAGACGCTTAACTGACAGAGCCACCCAGGCGTCCCTGTCTTATTTCTTTATTACTCTCAAAGTATAATTGACGTACAATGTTATATTAGTTTCACATGTACAACATATTGATTTGACAGTTCTATACCTAACTCAATACATACAGTCATACACTTGACCATGGTGAGTGTAGCTACCATCTGTCACCATACAAGGTTATTACAATATTATTGACTATATTCCCCATGCTGTTTTCATCTCCGTGACTTAGTTATTTTGTAACTGGAAGATCGTACCTCTTAATCCCCTTCACTTATTTCACTCTCCCCACCCCTGCCACCTTCCCTTTGGCAACCACCAATGTGTCCTCTGTACTTAGGAGTTGGTTTTTGTTTGTTCACTTGTTTTGTTTTTTAGATTCCACATATAAGTGAAATCATATGGTATTTGTCTTTCTCTGTCTGACTTATTTTACTTAGCATAATATCTTCTAGGTCCATCCGTAAATCTGTGATAAATGACCAAGTTTCATTCTTTTTTATGGCTGAGTAATATTCCACTGTATATATGTATGTATATATAAATATACCACATCTTCTTTATTCTTTCATCTATCAATGGACACTTGGGGTGCAATGTATGCCTAATTGTAGATTAAAAGTTTTTACACACCTCATAGAAGAATTTGAGAGATTATAGAACAGATAGAGATGTTTGAACAATAGAAGGAATAATAGGAATCCCTAAAATCTCACACCACACAGGAAACTATTTTAGTCACTGCATCTGAACCAAATAGTCCTTGGTATAGAGGACCTAAAATGGGAAGAGCTATTTCCCTATTTGGGTAACAAAAAAGCTGGCTCTAGCAATACAAGATTGAGCACTCCATCCCTGATTGTCCTAATCTCCTCTTTCCTTAATCTTTTCCTCCGTAAAGGAGTAATCTTAGTTCTTCAATTAATTGTTCATGCCTCGTGCTCTTTCTTCCTTCCTTCACCCCTTTCAATATCTTCACTTGCCCTAGTTTAGTCATATTAAATTGTAAATGATCATAATTCTAATGATTTGCTTCATTTTGTGCTACAAAATCACCTCTACCAAGAGCTGGGACCTCCTATCCTCAACCCAGTCTCTGGGCATTGGAATTAGCCCTGATTGGATAGATTCTCTCTTTAGATTTGATAGGTACCATCAAGCTGTCATTCTGTTGGTTCTGCTCCAACCTTGTATTTTTCTGTGCCCAAACCCCCATGTTTGGTTCCTGTTCCAGAATCTGAGTCTGTTGGTCCTAGCCCTTACACTGGTAACATTTGGACACTAGGACAGTGAGTTGTACCTTGTAACCTTGAAGCCATAAAAACTCATTTCCAAGCTGTGGCCTGGTCTCCTGCTGCCCAAGTCACTGATGCTTGCTGCCTTCATCCCTACTCATTGTTCATTGATCCTCACTCATATTTACAAATGAGAAAATCAGATGCCAAGGGTTTATATAATCTGTTAATATAGCTGACAAATGGAAAAGACTAGATTCAAATCCAGATCTGATTAATTGTAAAGTCCATAATCTCTTGCCATACCTCCAACTCATACAAAAACATGCACATACAAAAAATATTTTCCAGAAAGTGTGCTTTTCATAATAAACTGCAACAGCCAGCATCAGAATCTTCAAATAAAGATAAAATAAGCATTAAATAGAAGTCAATAAATATAATAATGTTGCTGAATAGACAGATAAATTTATAGTCCCAGCTAGGCATTTAGTTCCTTATTTCTCCTTTATACAGCTCTTTGGGAAGATGCAAATACTATTTTAGACATATTCAGAAAACTTTTTTCACATTTCAAGAGAGATATACACATTCGTGAACAGATCTAGTATCTGCCATTAAGCAATTCTTTTTTTTTTTTTAAGATTTTTTTTTTTTATTTACTTATTTGACAGAGAGAGAGAGAGGCAGTGAGAGAGGGAACACAAGCAGGGGGAGTGGGAGAGGGAGAAGCAGGTTTCCCGCCGAGCAGGGAGCCCGATGCGGGGCTCGATCCCAGGACCCTGGGACCATGACCTGAGCCGAAGGCAGACGCTTAACGACTGAGCCACCCAGGCGCCCCTGCCATTAAGCAATTCTTGATTTTCAGTTCTTAGAGTTTTCTTACCTGTGATTAAGTGTATTTTTAAAATGTATGTTCACATTTATATTATTCCCATTAAAAGGGATTTTTAAAAGATTTTATTTATTTATTTATTTATTTATTTATTTATTTATTTACTTAGGGTGGGGAAGGGTGGAGGGAGGCGGGAGAGAGAGACTCTTAAGCAGACTCCGTGCTGAGCGCAGAGCCTGAGTCTGGGCTTGATCTCACCACCTTGAGAGCATGACTTGAGCCGAAATCAAGAGTCAGACCTAACCGACTGAGCCACCCAGGTAACCCCCCCATTAGAAGTTTTTGTATATGGCCATACATCTGTCTCAATTTTATCATAGAAAATCAGATCTTTAGTTTTTCTCTTGTTCTTTTTGTCCACCTAAGAAAAAAAAAAAGACAAACTTGACCCAAAATAATTACCAGTACATTAAAAATTCTACACACTCTTAGGTGTAACTAGTTCGCTCCTTAATTAAAACATTGTCCTGAATGTTTGGCTGATTATAGTCCCACATGAAATGAAATACTGGTGAAGAGTGCTTTCTCTGTTTAAGAATTAGATTCAGAACAGTGCCTTTTAGACTGGGTCAAACTTTTTAATAACTGTGACAAAAAGGACAGAAAGTTCTATCTTTTAAAGTTGAAATTTAGTTTGTTATTTCACTGATCTTAAGTAGATATATATAATATAACTGTCAAATGATGTGTTGCAAATAAAACTAAAATATAGAGAAAAAGCAAGAAATTACTAAGTTAAAGATATTTTAAGCCACATTCAGCCCAAACTCTCCCTCATTATTAGACAGCATAATATCGCTAACAAAATATATTTAACCATACAAGCACAGAACTTTAAATATCACTTAATAAGAATGGTCAAAATTCTCACTCTTTATACTTAAAATTCCTGTAACACTGTTAACTCTTCCCATTCACATTATGTAATCATTTACAATTGTTTAGAAATATTATTAGACAAACTCCCCCCTGCAGAATAACTACCAGCTTTCTAAGAAGGTAAAATGTTGCATCACTTTTATTTAAATGGGCACTGCATTCCTAAGGAATGTCTGCATTTATGCCCTTGTCATATAGTCTAGGCCACCGAAGTTCTTATATATGAGACTGGTATGAATATTGCTTGGTATTGCACACAAATCACTGAAGATCCATTCCAAATAGGCTTTTTGCTTTCCCCCTTCCTTCCTTCCTTTCTTTTTTTTTTTAAAGGGGGGGAAAACTGTTTTATATCGACAACCATCTGTGAGCCTGTCTTTCAGGCCATCAAACTCTCCCATCCATTACGGAGCCTTCCTCACCTCCGCTGCCTGACAGCACAATAAAGATGACATACTAATTCAATGACTTGTAATTTCAGCTCAACAAAGACAAGTGCTGCAGCTTCTTCTTTTGTGTTAACAGTGCCATATCGGTGAAGCCAGCTATGCAAACATAGCACTGGGAGGGTTTTATGACAGCAGTTGAATGGGGAGACTAGCTTGGTGTTGCTTTTTATGGTTTTTGGCTCCATAATTTTTGGCTCTGTGCTGCTGGCCATGGCTATTGTGTCTGGATTCTGTGTCAGCAGCAGCTAATTGTTCCAATAATGTTTATCATAGGGATCCACCAGGGAGCTGTATATGTGGAGATAAGCTACAGGGCAATGATACACACTATCTTACTGATCTCTATACACAGTGCTTTTGCCTGATGCCAAAAAGCTTTTTAGGTTCCCAGTCTTACAAAAAAAAAAAAAAATAACAGCTTAATCATCGTGCCAACAATAGTGTCTAAGGGGATGTAATCAGGTTCCTCTGATAATCTTAGCAACACATGAAAGTCATGCGCAAAAGCAGTAATTGAAGCAGTTGGTTCATTCTACCACCTGCTGTTGAAGTCACAGGTTAATCTAAATGAGGTCCCCTTCCGATGAAGCAGTATGCAAGGCACTTTTTATATCATAAATGTGCATTACAGAAGCTTTACAAAATAATAAAGTAACAGTTCATTAAATGAACTGTATGAAGTATCCCAGGCTTGTCCAGCTTCTCCCGCTGCTGTTGAATGGCATATCCAAGTGTAAATTCTGTCCTCATGTCTATACCCCAATGCACACTTCAGTTTGCATATGGTTCCAGACAATGGGAGTTCCTGAGACAGATGCCCAAATGTAACTAAACGTCAGGCAATCACGGGAATCAGCTGCAGGAAAGTGAAACATTTTTCTTTGTCTGCTTTTGATGCTATTTCCCCCAAGATTACTAAATAGAATATTGACAATGTAAAAATAGCCCTAGAATCAACAATTAAGCAGCTTGCCATAGCCTACATTAGCCCAAGTATAAGGTATGAATTTTTCTAATTAAACTTTTAACACCTGATTTCCATTTAAAATTTTTCTCAACTGTTTTTCACAAGGTCTTCATCTGACACAGAATAGAATACTAAGATCGTGTAGTATGCTGCTCTCCTAATAGGCAATTTCTTTAACAAAAATGATTTTAAAAAGTTATGAGAACTGTCAAAATAAGACTCTAATGAAAAATTTAAAATATAGAAGAAATGACACATTCAGATTAAAATTTGTGCCTGATTTTAAGTTATTTCATTGAATAACTACCATATACTGAGAGCCAGCTCGGCATCAGGCACTAAACTAGGTAACATTACCTTACGTATTTGTGTCTCATGGCCATTCACTGGAATTGGCATCATGTCTGCAAAAGCTGAGGAAACTGTCTTAGGGAGGCTGCATAATAATCCAAGTTTCTGGGTAAATAAGTGCTAGTGTGAAGACTGGGAACCAAGTCAACCCGAGTTCAAAGCATGCATTTTTCCCAACAAGATAAACTGACACAATGCAGTTAGTGTAAAAGAAGGGAAATAAAATAGTGTTTAAGTTGAGAAAGAAGCTCCAATTCTGAATTAAGGCAATAAAAGAAAATAAATTTGTGAACATAAATTGGCATACTCCTAGGGGGTAGAGTAGGTATTGTTATAGGACCAGGAACAATTTTTTACAAAACAAATAATAGATTATGTTAACTTAACCTGATTCAGTAGCATGAGGCAATAATAATCAACAGAGTTACTATAATATTGAAGTACATAATAAATGTTTGCCAAACTTTAATGGATGGTTTAATCAAATAATACTATAAATGCAACCACAGAAGCTACTGCATTTAGGAGTGCTTACTACGTGCCAGACACCACCTCAGCAGTTTACATATGTTTTGTCTTATTTCCTCACAATAATCTGCTAACTTTGGAATTATTATCCCCATTTTACAGGTGAGGAAGTTGAGGCTCTGAAACACTAGATCACTTGTTCATGGTTCCATTAGCAGAAAAGTGGGAGAGTCAAGATTTGAGTCAAAGATAACCTGATTCCTCAAAACTCTTGCCTGAGCAAATTAACGAGTAAAGCTAACATTAAATTTCTCTTTGGTTGTCAAAGATTCTTACAGGGATAGCAGCCCCATGTCCATGGAAGTAGGCAAAAGAATTGCATTAATATCATAGTAATGATTTAGTTTAGGTACTTGGTAAACTTTCTTACCAGCAAGGATTGTCAAAATCTGATACGTGGTACTGAAGAAGGCTGGAGAATTTTCTTTGAATATTCTAGAGATCTTTGAAAACAAATATTTCTTACATCTGTCTCGATTATTTTACTCAGAGGCTAACAGAGTAGAATAGGTGACCTTTAAAGACATATCTAGTACAAAGTTCCTGCAATAATTGGATGCTAATTCTTCCAGAAATTCTCTCTGTGATAGATAATATATAAGTTTAAGTCTATGAATCTGAAAAGCACTGCTCTAGGAATTTCCATGGCTTTCAATATCATGCTGAAATATGCTTTATGCAACTGCCTATCATAAAAGGTGTATTCAGGATACTTGAGTATAAATTTTCTATTAATTCAGGCTTGAAGAGGATTCATGATGGTGTCTTGTTTGGCAAGAGCAAAAACAAAAACAAAAATAAAAGGAAAAGTAAGACATTTCCCCCTAAATGACTTCTTTTAGAGAGGTTTTTTTGTTTTTTTGCTGACATAATGTTTTCAACATAAAATTTATTTCAGTTTACCTGAAACTATTTGAAAGTAATTAGATCATCATTTAAAGTTTACCCACCGATTACCACAGTTGCTAGAATTGATTAAATTACAAAATTCACGGAAAAGATAGATTCTCTATAACTAATTCCTACAGGTCCTGTAATAACAGCCTATGGTTTTCCATCACATTTTGACTGGTCTCCTCAACTTTAATTTGATCTGGAAAAATGTGTTTGGCAAAATTTATAAAACAGCTATACTTGTTTTTTTGTGCTCTGCTTTATTATTCTTCGCAATAAAGGTATTGGGTTTTTTTTTACAAATTGAAGTTTTTTGCAATTGAAATTTTGTGGCAGCCCTGAGTCAAACAAGTCTGTTGGTGCCTTTTTCTTCAATAGCATTTCCTCATTTTGTGTCTTTGTGTCACATTTTGGTAATTCTCACAATATTTCAAATTTTTCATTATTATTATATATGTTATAGTTATCTGTGATCAGTGATGAGGACTCACTGATAGCTCAGAGGATGGTTAGCATTTTTTTAGCAATAGACTAATTTTTAAATTAAGGTATGTACACTGTCTTTTAGACACAATACTATTGCCCACTTAATAGACTTACACTTAATAGTGTAAAAATAATTTGTATATGCACTGGGAAACCAAAAATTCATTTGAATCACTTTTCTGTGATATTTGCTTCATTGCAATGGTCTGAAACCAAACCCACAATATCTTCATGGTATTTCTGTAATGTTTTGCCATTTTGAATTTTTCATTTTCTGTTTAGAAATAAACACATTAGCCTTTGAAAGAACTACTAAGAGCTTCTGGTTTCTGGTTTCTGGTCCAAATGTAAGAAGCTTAGAAGTCCTCACGCTACCCTAACAGCAAGTATGAAGCTAAAAAACTAAAAAATCAACAACTTTTTTTGATCCATCAGAGGTTATAGGGGAAATTCATGGAAAAGAAGACTAAACATTGTCAAGATCTAGTTCTCCTCAACTTAATCTATAGATTCAACATAATCTAAATCAAATTCTCACAAGTTTTTTGTGGATATCGACAAACTGATTCTGAAGTTTATACAGAAAGGCATAAGACCCAATGAGCCAACTCAATATTGAAGGAAAAGAAAAAAGTCGGAGGATTGATACTACTACTTTAAGACTGACTCTAAAGATACAGTAATCAAAACAGTGTGGTAATGGTGAAATAACAGAGATTGATCAGTAGAACAGAATGAAGAACCCAGAAATAGATTCATATAATTATGCTAACTGATCACTGATAAAGGAACAAAGGCAATACAATAAAGACAGTCTTTTCAACAAATGGTACTGGAACAATACTGGACATTCCACATGCAAAAAAAAAAAAAAAAGAATCTGGACACAGACCTTATAGTTTTCACAAAAATAAACTCAAAATTGATCATGGACCTAAATCTACATAATTCTTAGACCCAAAACTACACAATTCTTAGAAGATAACAGGAGAAAATCTAGGTGACTTTGGGTATGGCAATGACTTTCTGGATACAACACCAAAGGTATTATAATGCAAGAAAGAATTAATAAGCTTGGCTTTATTGAAATCAAGAACTTCTGCTCTGTAAAAGACACTATCGAGAGAATGAAAAGACATGCTACAGACTAGGAGAAAATATTTGCCAAAGACACACCTGCAGAAGGTCTGTTGTTCAAAATATAAAAAGCTACTCTTAAAACTCAACAATAAGAAAATAAACAACTTGATTAAATAATGGGCAAAAAACATGAACAGACACAAAGAAGAACAAAGAAGATATACAAATGGCAAGTAAGCATATGAAAATATGTTCACCATAACATGTCATCAGGCAATTGAAAATTAAGTAAGGTTCTAATATATACCTATTAGAATCATCAAAATCTAAAACACATATAGCAAATGCTAGTGAGGATGTGGAGCAATAGGAACTCTCATACATTACTGGTGGAAATGCAAAATGATTCAAACACTTTGGAAGACAGTTTGGCAGTGTCTTACAAAACTAAACATATTCTTATCATATATCCAGGAATTGCACTCCTTGGTATTTACTCAAGGAGTTGAAAATTTCTGTTGACAGAAATACCCAAACACTGATGTTCACAACAGTTTTATTCATAATTGCAAAAATTTGAAAGCAAACAAAATGCCCTTCAGTAGGTGAATGAATAAACTGTGGTACACCCAGACAGTGGAACTTCAGTCAGTGCTAAAAAGAAATGAATTATCAAACCATGAATAGACATGGAAGAAACTTAGATGCATATTACTGAGTCAAAGAAACCAACATATAAAGGCTACATAATATATAAATCCAACTATATGACATTTTGGAAAAGGCAAAACTGTGGAAACAGTGAAAAGATTAGTGTTATCTAGGGGCTATGTAGGAGGCAGGAATGAATAGGTAGTGCACAGAGCATTTTTAGGCCCTAAAACTATTCTTCATGATACTACAATGGTGGATACATATAATTTGCATTTGTCAAAACACATAGAATGTACAACATCAAGAGTGAACCCTAATGAGAACTGTTCACAGGTTGACCTCCTGGGAAGATGGCAGAGAAGGAAGATCCTAAGCTCACCTCATCCCATAGATACGAACTAGATAACACCCATATCAGCGTAAACAACCCAGGAAATGGTCAGACTCTCCACAGCTATAGGAGAGAAGGGGACACATGAAAGAGGGTGGGAAGGGGGGGATGTGGTCAGAAGTCAAATCGAGCCATAGTACTGTCAGCAGGAGGGAGGCACACAACAGACGTGGAGTAGGGAGAGGAGCAGATACCCCATACCAGGCACCCCAGGTATAGGACTTGCACATGGAAGATGAATCCCCATCACAGTTGGCTTTGAAAACCAGATGGGCCTAACAATCAGTGGGGTTTAAACCTGGAACATTAAAAATCAATGGGTTAGGCCCTGGGAGAGCTGGAAGGGCATAGTTCCTGCCCTTAAAGAGATAGCACAACAAACAGCCTCACTGAGATACAGCATAGAAGCAGTGCTTGAAAAACACTTAGGGTATATAGGAATCAGATTTATTTACTAATCTCAGAGCATGTGCTGGAGGGGTAGGAGTCTTTGGGAGACTTCTCCAAGAGAAAAAAGAGTTGGTGGGAACCAATTCCCTCCTCTGCCCCACAGCCTAGACACACAGACACCTGTGAGAACCAGTGAGTGCAACATCAACACTCTCCACCAAGTTTGCTAACAGCATACCTCAACCTCCACACACTTCTAAGGATCTGCCCCCTCCAATCCAGCCAGTATCAGCCGTAGTTTTCTCAGGCTGAAAGTTCCCTCCTGTAGCAGACCAGTGTGATCTTTGCTGGCACTGCATTCCCCACTCCCAAGTTCTTCTGCAGACCAGCCCCTCCAATACACCCCTGGAGGGAGCCCACCCAAAGCTGTGCCACAAATCTGGCAGTATGAAAGCAGCCCTGACAGGGGCCAGCACCACTCCAAAATGACTTCTGCCCCAGAGAGAGGGGAAGATAAGCACATATACCAGTCCAACTGGGGCCCCAGCAGTGGGCTGGGGACAGACACCAGGTCTGACTGCAGACCTAAGCCACCAACAAAAGCTTCTCAGGGGACAACATGGGAAAGTATCCTGCAGTTCAAGTGCTACTGCATCTCTGGTAAATGCCTTGACTGACTCATCTGAAGCCCAAAGCAGCCCCAGACTGGCCCACTAACAGTACAGGGACTAAATCCTGCCCACAACAGGTAAAGAGAGCCATTGCAGATGACTGAAGGCAAAAGTGGCTCAGCCACAATAGTAGGGCATATGCAACACACAAAGGAGATACACTGAAGCATCAGGTTCTGATGAACAAGGGACACTGCACTGTAGGACACTACAAGATCTCTTCTTCATTAGGCCAACACTTTCAAGAGCAGGAGATGCAGCTGACTTTCCTAACACATAGAATCAGACACAAAGAAACAATATGGGGAAACAGAAGAATATGCCCCAAATGAATGAACAGGTCAGAATCACAGGAAGCTACTAAACAAAATGGAGACAAGTAATATGCCTGATAGAGAATTTAAAGAAACGGTCATAAAGATACTCAGTGGAGGGCGCCTGGGTGGCTCAGATGGTTAAGCATCTGCCTTCGGCTCAGGTCATGATCTCAGGGTCCTGGGATCGAGTCCCGCATCGGGCTCCCTGCTCCTTGGGAGCCTGCTTCTCCCTCTGCCTTTCTCTCTCGCTCTGTCTCTCATGAATAAAAAAAAAAAAAAGATACTCAGTGGACTTGAGAAAAGAATGGAGGACCTCAGTGACACCTTCAACAAAGAGACTGAAAACATAAAAAAGAACCAATCAGAGATTAAGAACTTAATGACTGAAATTAAAAATACACTAGAAGGGGGTACCTGGGTGGCTGAGTTGGTTAAGCATCTGCCTTCGGCTCAGGTCATGATCCCAGGGTCCTGGGATCAAGCCCCATGTTGGGCTCCCTGCTCAGTGGGGAGCCTGCTTTGCCCTCTGCCTGCTGCTCCCCCTGCTTGTGCTCTCTCTCTCTCTGACAAATAAATAAAAATCTTTAAAAAAAAATACACTAGAGGGAATAAATAGTAGACTAGAAGAAGCAAAAGTATGGATCAGTAATGGAAAGAAATCAAGCTGAACAAAAGAGAAAAAAATAAAAAATGAAAATAGACTAAGGGAACTCAGTGACAACATCAAGCATAATAACATTCACTTTATAGGGATACCAGAAAGAGAAAGAGAGAAAAAGGGGCAGAAAATTTATTTGAAGAAATAATAGCTGAAAAATTCCTGAATCTGAGGCGGGAAATAGAAATCCAGATCCAGGAGTCACAGAAAGCCCCCAACAAAATGAACCCAAGGAAGTCCATAACAAGTCACAGTAATTAAAATGGCAAAATGTAGTAATAAAGGCAGAATTTCAAAAGCAGCAAGAGAAAACAGTTACATACAAGAGAAACCCCATAAGGCTATCAGCTGGTTTTTTAGCAGAAATTTTGCAGTCCAGAAGACAGTGTTATGATATATTCCAAATATGGAAAGAAAAAAAAAACACCTGTAGTCAAGAATACTCTATTCAGCAAGGCTATTATTCAGAATAGAAGGAGAGATAAAGGGTTTCCCAGACCAACAAAAGCTAAAGGAATTCATCACCACTAAACGACCCTACAAGAAATGTTAAAGAGGACTCTTTGAGTGGAAAAGAAAGACCTAAGTAGAAGTAAGAAAAGTAGGAAGCACAAAAGCAGTAAAATTAAGTATATCTATATAAATCAGTCAAGGGATTCACAAAATAAAAGGATGTAAAGTATGACACCATATACCTAAAGGATGGGGGGTGGGGTGGGAAGAGGAGTAAAGAATGGGTCCAAAGTTAAGAGACCATCAACTTAATACAGACTGCTATTTGCATAAAATATTATATATAAACCTAATTGTAACCACAAGTCAAAGACTGGTAATAGATACTCAAAAAATAAAGAGAAAGGAATCCAAGTGGAAAGTCAGCAAACTGTGAGAGAAAAGAACAAGAGAAGAGCAGAACAGAGAATAACTACAAAAACAACCATAAAATAGGTAACAAAATGGCAATAAGTACATACCTATCAATAATTATTTTGAATGTAAATGGACTAATCACTCCAATCAAACATTCCATCAATGGATATATGCTGGCTACAAAGGCTCATTTCAGACCTAAAGATACATGCAGATTGAAAATAAGGGGAGGGAAGAGCATTTATCATGCAAATAGAAGTGAAAAGAAAGCTGAGGTAGCAATACTTATATTAGACAAAATAGACCTTAAAACAAAGACTGTAACAAGAGACAAAAAAGGACACTATATAATCATAAAGGGAACAGTCTAACAAGTAAATACAACAATTGTAAATATTTATGCACCTAACATGGGAGCATCCAAATACACAAAGCAGCTAATAACAAACATAAAGAAGTAATTGATAGTACACAATAATAGTAAGGGACTTTAACACCCTACTGACATGGTTGGAAAGATCATCCAAACAGAAGATCAGTAAGGAAACAAAAGCTTTGAATGATACATTGGACCAGATGGATCTAACAGCTATATTCAGAACATTTTGTCCTAAAGCAGTAGAATACATACTCTTTCCAAGTGCATATGGAACATGCTCCAGAATAGATCACATGTTGGGCCACAAAACAAATCTCAACTAATTCAAAACAACAAGTGATATCATACATCTTTTCTTACCACAACACTATGAAACTAGAAATCAACCACAAGAAAAAATTTGGAAAAAAACACAAATACATGGAGGTTAAGTAACATGCTCCTAAACAATGAATGGGCTAACCAAGAAGTCAAGGAGGAAATCAAAAAATACATGGAGACAAATGAAAAGAAAGACACAATGTCCAAAATTGTTGGGGTGCAGCAAAAGCTGCTTTAAGAGGGAAGTTTATAACAATATAACCCGACCTCAAGAACCAAGAAAAATTGCAAACAACCTAAGCTTAAACCTAAAGAGCTAGAAAAAGAATAACAAACAAAACTCTAAACTGTAGAAAGAAGTAAATAATAAAGATTAGAGCAGAAATAAACAAAAAATACAACAGAACAGATCAATGAAACCAGGAGCTGATTCTTTGAAAAGATCAACAAAATTGATAAACCTTTAGCCAGACTTATAAAAGAAAAAAAAGAAAAGAGGATGCCTGGGTGGCTCAGTTGGTTAAGTGACTGCCTTCAGCTCAGGTCATGATCCTGGAGTCCCGGGATCGAGTCCCACATCGGACTCCCTGCTCAGCAGGGGGTCTGCTTCTCCCTCTGACCCTCTTCCCTCTCTTGCTATCTGTCTCTCATTCTCTCTCTCTCAAATAAATAAATAAAATCTTTTTTTTTTAAAGATTTTATTTATTTGACAGAGAGACACAGCGAGAGAGGGAACACAAGCAGAGGGAGTGGGAGAGGGAGAAGCAGGCTTCCCGCCGAGCAGGGAGCCCGATGCGGGGCTCGATCCCAGGACCTTGGGATCATGACCCGAGCCGAAGGCAGACGCTTAACGACTGAGCCACCCAGGCACCCTAAATAAATAAAATCTTTAAAAAAAAAAGAAAAGAAAAGAAAGGAAGGAAGGGAGAAAGAAAGAAAAAGTAAAGAGAATTCAAATAAACAAAATCAGAAATGAAAAAAGAGAAGTAACAACCAACACTACAGAGATACAAACCACTGTAAGGGGATATTTATTTATTTATTTATTTATTTATTTATTTATTTATATAAATTATATGCTAAAAAATTTGACAACCTTGAAAAAATGGATTAATCCCTATAACCATACAACCTACCAAAACTGAAGCAGGAAGAAACAAAGTTTGAACAGACTGATTACTAGCAATGAAACTAAAGCAGTTATCAAAAACTCCCAACAAACAAAACTCCAGGACCACATGGCTTCACAGATAAATTCTACCAAACATATAGAGGAGTTAATACCTATTCTTCTGAAACTATTCCAGAAAATAGAAGAGGAAGGAAAGCTTCCAAATTCATTCTATGAGACCATCATTACCCTGATACCAAAATCAGATAAAGACACTATTAAAAACAGAGAACTACAGGCCAATATTTCTGATGAATATAGATGCAAAAATCCTCAACAAAATATTAGCAAACCAATCAAACAATACATTACAAACATCATTCATAATGATCAAGAGATGATGTGATACATCAACAAGAGAAAGAATGAAAACCATATGATCATTTTAATAGATGTGGAAAAAGCATTTAACAAAGTACAACATCCATTCATGATAAAAACCCTTAACAAAGTAGGTTTAGAGGGAATATACCTCAATATAATAAGTCCATCTATGAGAAACCCACAGCTAACATCATACTCAATGGAGAAAAACTGAGAGCTTTTCCCTTAAGATTGAGGAACAAGACAAGGTTGCCCACTCTCACCACTTTTACTCAACATAGTACTGGAAGTCCTAACCACAGCAATCAGACAACAAAAAGAAATAAAAGGCATCCAAATAGTAAGGAAGAAGTGAAATTTTCACAATTTGTACATGGCATGATACTATATGTAGAAAACTCTGACTCCATCAAAAAAATTACTAGAACTGATAAATGAATTCAGTAATATCTCAGGATACAAAATCAATGCACAGAAATCCATTACATTTCTATGCACTAATAATGAAGTAGAAAGAGAAAATTAAGAAAACAATCCCATTTATAATTGCACCAAAAATAATAAAATACCTATGAATAAACATAACTAAGGAGGTGAAAGACCTGTACTCTGAAAAGTATAAAACATTGATTAAAGAAATTGTAGATGAAACAAACAAATGAAAAGATATTCCATGTTCTTGGGTTTTGGAGGATTAAATATTGTTAAAATGTCCATACTACCCAAAGCAATCTACAGATTTAATGCAAACCCTATCAAAATACCAATAGCATTTTTCACAGAAAAATAGAACAAATAATCTTAAAATTTGTATGGAAACACAAAAGACTGAATAGGCAAAGCAATCTTGAAAAAAATAATAAAACTGAAGGTAGCATAATCCCAGATATCAATATATACTGCAAAGTTTAGTAATAAGAACAGTATGACACTGGCACAAAAAGAGACACCTAAATCAGTATAACAGAGAATAGAGAACCCAGAAGTAAACCCGTGATAATAAGGTCAATTAATCTTCAACATAGGAAAAACATGCAATGGAAAATGACAGTTTCTTCAACAAATGGTGTTGGGAAAACTGGACAGCTATATGCAAAAGAATGAAACTGGACCACTATCTTACGCCATATACAAAATAAATTCAAAATGGATTAAAGACCTAAATGTGAGACAGGAAACCATTAAAATCCTAGAGGAGAACACAGGCAGTACCTCTTTGATATCTATCGGCAATAGCAACTCCTTACTAGACACGTCTCCAAGGGCAAAGGAAAAATAAAAGCAAAAATGAACTACTGGGACTTCATCAAGATAAAAAACTTCTGCACAGCAAAAGAAACAGTCAACAAAACTAAAGGCAACCTACAGAATGGGAGAAGATATTTGCAAATGACATATCAGATAAAGGGCTAGTATCCAAGATCTATAAAGAACTTAACAAACTCAACACCCAAAAAACAAATAATCTAGTCAAGAAATGGGCAGAAGACATGAACAGAAGAAGACATACAAATGGCCAACAGACACATGAAAAAAATGCTCAACATCACCTGTTATCAGGGAAATACAAATCAAAACCACAATGAGATACCACCTTATGCCAGTCAGAATGGCTAAAATTAACAAGACAGGAAACAACAAATGTTGACAAGGATGTGGAGAAAGGGGAACCCTCGTATACTGTTGGTGGAAATGAAAGCTGGTACAGCCACACTGGAAAACAGTATGGAGGTTCCTCAAGAAGTTAAAAATAGAGGGGCGCCTGGGTGGCTCAGTCAGTTAAGTGTCTGCCTTCGGCTCAGGTCATGATCTCAGAGTCCCAGGATCGAGCGCCGAATCAGGCTCCCTGCTCAGCGGGGAGTCTGCTTCTCTCTCTGCCCCTCCACTGCTTGGGCTCTCTTTCTCTTGTTCTCTTTCTCTCAAATAAACAAATAAAATCTTAAAAAAAAAAAAGTTAAAAATAGAGCCACCCTACAACCCAGCAATTGCACTACTAGGTATTTACACCAAAGATATAGATGTAGTGAAAAGAAGAGGCATCTGCACCCCAATGTTCATAGCAGCAATGTCCACAATAGCCAAAATGTGGAAGGAGCCAAGATGACCTTCGACAGATGAATGGATAAAGAAGATGTGGTATATGTACAATGGAATATTACTCAGCCGTCAGAAAGGATGAATACTTAGCATTTACATCGACATGGATGTAACTGGAGGGTATCATGCTAAGTGAAATAAGTCAATCAGAGAAAGACAATTTTCATATGGTTTCACTCATATGTGGAATATAAGAATTAAAGCAGAGTACAAGGGAAGGGAGTGAAAACTGAATGGGAAGAAATCAGAGAGGGAGACAAACCATGAGAGAATCTTAACTATGGAAAACAAACTGAGGGTTGGTGAATGGGAGGTGGGTGAGGGGATGGGGTAACTGGGTGATGGGCATTAAGGACGCCACATGATGTGATGAGCACTGGGTGTGATACGCAACTGGTGAATCACTGAACACTATATCAAAAACTAATGATGTACTATATGTTGGCTAATTGAATTTAAATTTAAAAAAAGAAGACATATAGATGACCAACAGATACAAAAAAAGATGCTCAACATCAATCATCACCAGGAAAATGCAAATCAAAACCACGATGAGGTATCACTTCACACCTGTCAGAGTGGCTAAAAGCAAAAACACAGAAACAAGTGTTGGGGAGGATGTAGAGAAAAAGGGACCCTCACGTGCTGTTGGTAGGAGTGCAAACTGATGAAGCTACATGATAAACGGTATTGAAGTTCCTCAATAAATTAAAAATAGAACTACCATATGATCCAGTAATCACACTACTAAGTATTTACCCAAATAATATAAAATGCTAATTTGGAAGGATATATGCCTATATAAACCCCTATGTTTATAGCAGCAATATCAACAATAGCCAAATTATGGAAAGAACCCAAATGTCCATCAACTGCTGACTGGATAGAGGAGATGTGGTACATATATACAATGAGATATTAGTCAGCCACGAAAAAGAATGAAAATTGCCATTTGCAATGACATGTATAGAGCTAGAGTGTATTATGCTAAGTAAAAAAGTCAGTCAGAGAAAGACAAATACCACAGGATTTCACTCTTGTGTAGAACTTAAGAAACAAAACAAACGAACCAGGGAAAAAGAGACTGACAAAAAAAACAGACTCTTAAGTATAGAGAAAACAGATGGTTCCCAAAGGAGAGGTGGGTGAGGGAGTGGGTGAAATAGGTGAAGAGGAGTAAGAGTACAGTTATGATGAGCATTGACCAATGTATGGAATTGCTGAATCACTACATTATACACCTGGAATTGATATAGCACTGTATGTTAACATACTGGGATTAAAAGTTTACAAAAAAATTTCAAAAGGAATGAACCTTAATGTAATCTGTGCACTTTAGGTGATAATGATGTGTCACTGGAGGTTCATCAATTCTCACAAATGTACCACTCTGGTGGGTGATACTGATTGTGGGGAAGGATGTATGTGTGTGTGTATACACCAAGGAATATATAGAAGCTCTCTGCACTTCCTGCTCAATTTTGCTATGAACCTAAAAGTGCTCTAAAAAGTAAATTTTATTAATTAAAAAAAAGGTAAAAGTCAAGAGGTTTTGAAAAATTAATAGGAAAAACCTATCCTTCACTTAGCTGTCAAGCAACCTGGTTAAAATGTAAATCTAACTATATCATTCCCATGCAAAAACGCACCAAGTACCCCCCACTGCTTACTTGAACATGTGTGGTATGTTTATCCTTGGTGGCACCTGAGATGATTTCAAGCACTATATGGATAACTGTTCTCTAAATTTTTAACTGTAATGCATTTATTGCAGAGTGTATTTAAAAAATAAAACTAGCATAACAAAAAAAAATGTAGAATCGCTTCTCAGCCTTTTGGCTAAGATCAAGTGCAAAAAAAATGTAGAAGCTGAATAATCATTTGCTGATTTTGATAATGTGGTTGTTTATCTCTGTGTAATAGTATCCTGCTCATTCCTGAATACCCTTTAACAACTCAATTTCTTGTATACCATTCTTTTCCTTCCATTATTATCCACTGTAAAATTAGAGGTATTTTCTGCTATTGGGGAAGAATTTTAAGCACTTGAATGTTAAGGCAGTTAACATTTTTAAAAGATCTAGTTCACAGACTAAGTTCCTAAATACGACATAAAATGTTTTATGGTACTCAAAATATTTAAAAATGATTTAAAATAATCATAAAATAAGCATAGCTGTAAGTAAAATATATTAGAGTAATAGAAAATAGAGCTCTCTTATATCTGGTGAAATCAAATTAAAATTAAAACTTTTTCACCAGGCTTTTACAACTCAGTGCTTAAAGAAATTATATATAACATAATTATTTATATTTACCTTTTTATCTTTTTTATAGTTTTAACATCTCTTGAATTTATTGGCCTTTTTCTAATTGGTTTAACTGTAATACTATATGTTGTTATGCAGCCATAGCTTAATTTTTCCCTTGGCCTGGAAAGATGGTAGCTGCTAAAACAAAGGTCTAACATTTCAAATCTTTGAAATGAAGGCCCTCCAGTGTTGGGAAAGAATAGGAAATGACAGAAATATTTCTCTTCTTTCCCTACATGATTGTATTGTTACATGAGAGAAGACTCCACTAATCCAGGACTATGAAATTATTCCTAACAGAGACTGGCAAAGTACTGACTGGTCTTGGAAAATAAATGGTTACAGAACATTTCATGAACCATGGTAAGGGTGCTAGGAACTTCAAGAAGAGCTGAAGCTGGAGCAATCACATAATATAGAATCTCTTGAGGCCAAGGAGTTGAGTCTTATGAAATGAGTAATCTGTTAATTCCTCAGGTTCATAACTAGAATACATGATTTTCATTTAATAAGTAATGCTTATTTTTTACTTCTTATTCAACTTATACCTTGGGGCCTGTATCACTATTCTGTGTATGCACAAGATCACACCAGCAGAAACTTAATCAATGTCCTCTCTTTAGCCTCAGCACATACCCACATGTCTGCTACAAAATAGACTAAAAAAAGTAATATCCATAAATATAAACTTATTTCAGTTTTAAATCTCCGTCAATTTTATACATATCTTGTTTCTATGTTATTAAGGTGCAACAATTGGTAAGATTGCTGTTTATATACTCATACCTGTGAGTATGGTATGAGTCTCTACCATGTGCATACATCTACTATGCATGCACATATTATTTATGCAATATAGAAATCTTTTGATAGAAGTCACAATTGTCATCCAGAACATTTCATTGATGTTTTAATGTTTATGCTCACATAAGCTACACAGAATATACTTTCTTCATTTTCTATTACATTTATTTTATGTAGTATACCTCTTTTCTTTGTCACAGCCCAGTTTTTGAAACTCTCCATTATTACAGTTCTCCAATTGTGCCTTTCTTTTATTATGGGCTGAATCCCAAAGTAATATTTCCTGATGTGATAGACTTAAGTATTAGTCCCAGGCCTTCATCCCTCCCTTTACCTGCTCCCTTTGCCATGTGACTTTGCAGTCCCTTCCACTAGAGGTTGGAATGTACTTCATCTTGATTTTGGACTTGGACATGAGACTTGTATTAGCCCAAAAAATGTAGCAGAGGTGATAATTTGCCAATTCTGACCCTCGGCTGGAAGAGACATTGTATGTTTCTGCTTGCTTTCCCGATTTCTCCCGTTACCATGAAAAGTAATTCTCTTGGGTAGCTGTTGCCCCTCAGCTTGAGCCCCAAAGTGAATACAGTTGGATTCAGAATGAATTCAACCCACATCAAAGAGCCAAGTCCAGCCAGGTCTATACCATGAAGCAGAGCAACCCAATAAAGCCCCATCTACATCAGCTAACCTCAGCCACACTGTGGAAGTATAAGAAAAAATGGACGAATATTGTTTAAAGCCACTGAATTGTATATGTTATGCTGCAGCACTATGGTTGATATAGCTCTGGATACATGCATTCAGTAACCTTCCCACAAGCTAACTAGCTTCTATTTAGTGAGAATTGTAGGGCTAGAATGAGTATTGAAGAAGCCAGAGCAGTTGTGGAGGTATTGTATTTCTGCAGCTGCTAAAGCTGCTGGTCCTGTAAGAGTTGAGATGCAGGAAGCAGCAACAGGTGAATTTCCATGTAACAATCTCTTGATATGGTTCAGTATTACTAGCTTGGTGGCAGTCAAGTCTGGTACACTGGCCTTCCCAGTAATTTTTTAAGCTAATCAATACCCTGAAATAAATACTTTTCCATTAATTAACTATAATAGATTATGTTGCCTGCAACTAAATCTTAAATTAAGGTAGTAATTGTCTTACTTTTACTTTTTTTTAATGGGTTAACAAGTTTTAATGATAACCGTAAAATAAATTGAGTTAGAACCTACTGACATTAAGGAATAGTAAGAGAATAAGAGCTATACGCTAACAAAGTTGACAAATTAAAATCAAAAGCTAAATTGTGATTTGGGCATTTTTGTCTTTTTTTTTTTCCTCTTTAACTTCTATTCTTTTTAGGTAGTGAAAAACCAGACAGATAACCAGAATTCAAGGCCCAAGTGTACTTTTTATCAATTATTCAGTCTTGGATAGGTTATATAATCTCCTAGAGCCCTAGTTTCCTCATTGGTAAAATGTGGAAAACGGCTAACATCTACTGCTAAGAAGCATTATTATGAATAACAAATTATATTATTAAGAGTTACTTTAAATGCTTTTAAACAATGTCAGGCTACATATATGCATGTATATACTTACATATTCACATATTCAAATATATGTGGGTATGCTTTACGGTCACTGTCAGCTCAAAAGCACTGAATAAAAAAGTGACCCATGGGTTTATTTCTGTTTCAATACTGTTTCTGATTAGAACTTCCCATCGCAGTTTATGATCTCATCTACCAAGTGCTTTATTCTTGCTTTTTGCTTTTAGACCATGGAAAGGGTATTATCACTAAACATGGTATAAAACATAAATCATTCACCAGAAAACAGTTAATGTCCATGATATTTAATGTCAATCTTCTCAGTTTACCATCACAGAGCATTTAATAGTGATTGAGCTTCTAAATGTGTGGTTATAATCACATTTATTAAATAATCTATAAGTGCTCACTTAACAATAGAAAAAAAATACATGCTTGATTTAGAAGAAATGAGAAAAAAGTCATGTATAACCAAACACTGTGTGAATGATTTTAGGTTATAAAAAGAAACCCTCAGAGTTGATTTTTGACTTCCTTGTTAATATTCACTTTTCTCCAATAGTAAACGCCTACAAATGGCTGAAATTAATAATTAAGCAAAATGTGGTATCTTGTGAATACACAGGAAAATAGTTTTGGAGACCTTAAGACATAAACTGCTCATATGTAACTGACAGAGAATAACATTTTTACTTTTTTATCTCATTTATATAACTTTCTAGAACAGAAGCATATTAATGGCAATAATTTTCAGCTTAGTGACACTGGAATCCATTTGAAATGCTTTCTGTAGGAAGGTGGTGACTAGAAACAAAAATATACTGCTTTCTTACCAGGAGAGCTGCAGCCAAGTGTGAGAATGATGTCATCACCCTGCTAATTGTTAGCCCAGTGTCAAATGCCTAGTGATTACTCATTCAACCAACATCTAGTGAGCCTAAGTCCATGCCTCTAGCACGTAAGTGGTAAAGGAAGAGTAGAATTAAGTAGATGAGGTTTATGCTCCAAGGTAGCCTACACTCCAGTAGGCAGAGGCAGACAGGACAAATGTAAATAAGTAAATAATATAAGTTTAGATAGTGAAACATATTTCGAAGAAAATAAAGTCAGCAATTGCAACAGAAAGTAGGGTAGCAAGTAACTGGGCAAGTAGGTAGGGCAGTCAGGGTGGGAGGGTGGTATGTGACATAAGACGAATAACTATGGAAGATATATAGCACATTTTCATTATTTTCTACTCTAGAAAGAGCTCTCCAGAGGGAAGACTTAAGAACTGACTAAAACCAATTTCACAAAAAGAAATGTGGCCAAGATTTAGACAGGGGTATGAGGAAGGAGGGCTGGAAATAAATAAGGACATTTAAGGAGTAGGTACAAATGTCTAAATTCTGATATTTGCACAAATATGCTGGAGCTCTGGAGTCAGGTAGACCTGAATTTAGAACTCTTTGAGGCCATCGGCAGAGTGGCCTTGGACAAGTCACTTCATCTCTGAGAGTACCTACCTCCTACACTTAGATTCCATGAGAGACATTCTTAACCTTCTTACAAGATGAAAAACACTCCAGCATACAAAATAACAGAGCAGTTTGCAAATGCCTGCGCCACTGAAAAAAAATTAGGAGGCACAAAGTAGAAAATCCTAAGGTTAATAAGTTTTCAACAAAAAGCAAGCCATGAGCAAGATTTAGATTTTATATGGGAATCAAGAAGAAACTCAAATAGAGGCAATGGAGTGCGCTTTCCCTGTAGACTTCCTTCTGTCACAGCTTTGGGTGTATCTGCCATAATATCATACTCTTACATCTAATGGCCCTTGTTCTATGAACTACCCATTAAGAACACTAGTAGATTCTCACAAATGCAGGCATTTCCCATTCAATTTCACCTCATGTTGTTAACAGCCTTTTATTTTAGTCTTAACTAAAAAATAGCTTGTTATTATTTGAACGATTGGACCTCAAGATATCTTTTCAGTCAGCTGATATGCGTTTATACTTTAAAAAAAAGCAGGTAGCCTTAATTTTGCAATACCACGTAACACAATAAATTCTAGCTATTTTATATTCTGCCTCATGTATCTTTAACATAGCCTATAGCAAAGCTTCTGTTGCAAGATCACTGTGGCTAATGAAAATATATGACTTGGCAAAAGTTTTAGAAACCACATTCATCTGCAGCTCTAGAATATACGGAGAAAAACATTGTTTTCTACTTTTAAAATTAAGAAAATTTAATATGCAAGTCACTTAAGAAAACAAATGCCATTTGGAAAGTTTTGTTAAAAAAACGATTTGTGGGCGCCTGGGTGGCTCAGTTGGTTGGGCGACTGCCTTCGGCTCAGGTCATGATCCTGGAGTCCCGGGATCGAGTCCCGCATCGGGCTCCCTGCTCGGCAGGGAGTCTGCTTCTCCCTCTGACCCTCCCCCCTCTCATGTGCTTTCTCTCATTCTCTCTCTCTCAAATAAATAAATAAAATCTTTAAAAAAAAAAAAAAAAACGATTTGCAACATTGTTGGAAATACCTTCCAAATATATTTGTTAACATCCTCCCAGAGTACTACACTGATAACTTTCCAGTAGATTGAAATGAAAGTTTTCAAAACACCAACTCAAAAGTAAGGAATTATTTCAATCCTGTTACATAATTACTGGGTAACAATTATGAGTGAAGCAGGGCTCCAGAGGACAGAAGATGAGTAAGTACTCTCCGGGAGCTGACAATCAAGGTGAGAAAGCAGAAAGATGATGCAGAAATAGCAAACCTATTTGTCATCCCCAGAAAGCCCCTTAGGAACAATATTGCCATCTTATTTGCTTCCCTCTCTCTGAGGGGGGTATGACAATGAAGTCACCTGAGACGGAGTTCTTTCAACTTTAAAGTGCCTCAGACAAAAGAGTGAAGAAACTCTAGCCAATGGCTTGAGTCCAATCTAAAAACTTAGGTCTTGGGGCGCCTGGGTGGCTCAGTCGGTTAAGCATCTGCCTTAGATTCAGGTCATGATCCCAAGGTCCTGGGATCCAGCCCCGCATTGGGCTCCCTGCTTGGCTGAAAGCCTGCTTCTCCCTCTCCCTCTGCCTGCCGCTCCCCCTGCTTGTGCTCTCTTTCTCTGTCAAATAAATAAATAAAATCTTTAGGGGCGCCTGGGTGGCTCAGTCCTTAAGCATCTGCCTTCAGCTCAGGTCATGATCCCAGGGTCCTGGGATCGAGCCCTGCATCGGGCTCCCGCTCAGTGGAGAGCCTGCTTCTCCCTCTCCCACTCCCCCTGCTTGTGTTCCCTCTCTCTCTCTCTCTCTCTCGCTGTGTCTCTCTCTGTCAAATAAATAAAATCTTAAAATAAATAAATAAATAAATAAAATCTTTAAAAAAATAAAAAAAAATAAAACCTAGGTGTTTGGACCACTGTGCTTTTCTAAAAACCTTATCAATGTGTCAACATTTTCTGCCTGTCTGGGGAACTTTCAACAGGTGAGTCTTTAAAATGACTCTGACTCAGGCGCCTGGGCGGCTCAGTCGTTAAGCGTCTGCCTTAGGCTCAGGTCATGATCCCAGAGTCCTGGGATCGAGTCCCACATCGGGCTCCCTGCTCAGCGGGAAGCCTGCTTCTCCCTCTCCCACTCCCCCTGCTTGTGTTCCTGTTCTCGCTATCTCTGTCATATAAATAAATAAAATCTTTAAAAAAAAAAATAAAATGACTCTGACTCTCTGGGACTTAAAACCAGAGAAGTGGTTGCAAGGTTACTTCTCAGTTTTAGGGGGTACACATACACTCAAAAACTTGGCCTTCTCCACATACATATAACACCCACTGCAAAGGCCATGGCAAACACCTTCACTCAATTTTCCACTCAACACCATCTTTATTTTTATTGAGGTATAATTTCCCCCAAAATCATACCTTTTTTAAGTGTATGATTTGATGAGTTTTGACAAATTCGTACGCCTGGTTAACTATCATCACATCGGGGTACAGAATATTTCTGTCTTTGGTCACTTGTTCTATTCTCTTTCCAGGATAAATTGCTAGAAGCTGGAGTGTGGAGTGAGAATTACATACATTTTTAAAAGCTTTCAAAATATATCACCAAGCTACCTTCCAGAAAATTGTTACAATCAGCCCTGCTCTCAGTCCTGTGAGAGAAAGCTAAATTTAGATAAGAGGTCATTGCCCTATTGGCAGTAATGTTGTCCCTTCCAATAATATCTGAATTTTGATTAAAATGAATAAAAGGACATTTAACAGGGATTTTTTTTTGCTTTGATAATTGATATCATCGAATCATTGTAGAAGTGGAATCCTTTTTTTTTTTAAGATTTTATTTATTTATTTGAGAGAGCACGAGGAAGATAGAGAGTACAAGCGAGAGAGAGAGAGAGAGAGAGAGAGCAAGCTGAGGGGAGAGGGACAAGCAGACTCCCCACTGAGCCAGGAGCCCAACATGGGGCTCGATCCCAGGACCCTCCTGAGCAGAAGGCAGATGCTTAACTGACTGAGTCACCCAGGCACCCCTAGAAGTGGAATCCTTAAGAGCAAATTAAAAGCATGCTAGGAAGAGAAGCTGTTGGTATGTTTTTAAGAGATGGCAATTTGATATAACAGTTTTAAATGACCCTTTTGTTCAAAAATAGAAAAACTATAATTGAGATAACATTTACATGTGAGAATTTTATCTTGCAGCAATGCTGTTCCAAAGGTAGCCCACAGGCATGTAGCATCAGCATGACCTGGGGACTTGCTAGGGATGCAAATTCTCGGGCCTCACAACAGACCTCCTACACAGAAACACTGGGCTGCAGGCCTCTCAGTCTGTGTTTTAACAAGCTCTCTGGTTGATTCTGATGCATCTTCAAGTGTGAAAAGGATGGTCTTAGAGGACATTTTTTAAAGAGAAAAATATTAAAATCCTTTGTAACACTCAGGAGTAAATCTAGCATTTATTAATCACTATATATAATTTCCAGCCTTTCTTAACCTTTTAGATCTTGGTCTCTTATTTGCCTAATATGGTTGAGATTATTCCTACAGATTCTTTCTGGATTTAAAAATTCATGATTGCCATGTGCAAAATTCTGAATTTGGGACTATGGAAGATATAAAGAAGTCATGAGTCATGATCACTGACTTCAGAGAACTCACCATTTTGTTGAGTAGGCATAACAGAGAGGCCTTGTTGGTAACTGAAGTGACTGACCCAGACAGTAAGCCATATAGGCACAGAGGACATGGGCATTACTGAGGGTTTTTATGGGTAGTTTGGGCTTCTTTAAGAAGATGCAATTTGAGGTGGGCATCAAAGTTAGGTAGGCATCAAAAGTTGTGTAAATTTTGCTTAGGTGGAAGGAGATGAAGGAGGGCATTTCTGGTGAGAAAACAGCCAAACTGGATAAACTGTCTTTTAGGAAGAGCATGTTGCTGTTTGGCTATGTTGGAAACTGTAGGCAGGTGTATGGCTTCAGATGAGCCCATAAAGGAAAGCTGAGTCAGAAGGCTATTGGACAGTGACATCCATTTTCTGGGTATTTTGTGTAAGTATGCAGTTCTTAAAAGTGGTTCTGAGGTCATTAGAAAATGAGAATCCCCTTGTAGGATGGTCCAGCTATGCAAATCAGATCACAAGGTCCATATTAAAAGAAAACCAAATCATTTAAGAATATGCATCCAGGGCGCCTGGGTGGCTCAGTCGTTAAGCGTCTGCCTTGGGCTCAGGTCATGATCCCAGGGTCCTGGGATCGAGTCCCACATCGGGCTTCCCGCTCTGCGGGAAGCCTGCTTCTCCCTCTCCCACTCCCCCTGCTTGTGTTCCTGCTCTCGCTATGTCTCTCTCTGTTAAATAAATAAATAAAATCTTTAAAAAAAAAAGAATATGCATCCAGATATCTTTATAGCTGACTGGAGAAAAGTAGATTTGAACTATAATTATGTGTTAGAAAACCTTTGAAATGTACCTGCTCTCAGAACAATAAAACTTGAAAATTTGCATACTCCTGACAAAGAGAATTGTAGCTAATGTTTGGCATATTATTTGATAAAAGCTATGTTTTTCTTGTGCAACTTAAAAACCCAAATATTTAATGATAAGCTAGTTTAATAAAACTTAAAAACCCTTTTGACACTGCTGTGGGATATTAGGCTAGGCATGTGGAAAAATTAGATTCAATAACCTACACAAACTGAACAAGGTATATTTATCTCACACAATACTTAGGATTCTGTTTTTCTTCAGAGAAATTGCAATGAAATTAGAAGTATATGTAGGAAGGTCAGTCTAATAAAATATCTAAGAACTATGCCTGTCTTACTAGTAAGAGAAGATGACATTTTTATGCATAGGAATCTGATAAAGATTTTTTTTAACACCAATTCAAATCAGTCTCACTGGTCTACTGATTGATAGCTGTAACTTAGCAGTGGTTTGTTCAAATAACTTATTAGTGTGAAAATGTTGCATTCAGTGATAACTTTTACAAACTCTTCACCTCTCATGGGCATGATATTTGCATCTAAAGGCAAAAGATAATATAAAAGTAGATGTAACTTAAAATATGAAGTAGTTTTTCACTTCAAGTATACTGAGCTTATGAAACTGGTCTATAAGGCTTATGATTAAGTATTGACAGTGCCATGAATCATAATCATGTAGTATATCCCACCACACTTTGTAATGATCCTTGTTGGTGCTGGTGGTACAATTTAATATTTAAATAGTTTTTTTTAAAACTAAGGAGCTCAAAACATCCATGTAATTTTAATATATAATAGTAATATCTGGAAAAAAAACCAAACTATTCCAATTGCTACCTCATAAATTGGGGGTTAAATAAAACAAAGTGTGTGACTTTGTTATGCACTACAGAGGTTTCTACCATGTTCAGTTGAGTGCTTCACTGCCTCGATTGATGCTTTATTGAATTGATCATTGTGAAAACACCATTTTGCCTTTAGGTAGTCATTTGTTGGCCTCCCCCAGTCAAAACCACTTTGCTTTTAATAGAGTTTGAACTAATAGAGTTTCTAAAGGTTTCTTTAAAAACCTCCCTATTATTTATCTCTATAAATAATAACAGTATTTATAACAGCTCTCTCTGAGCTGTTACCTCATTTTCTTGTCTAATAATGTGACATCTGACATATTTATTTGAAAGGAAAAGTGACCAAGAATTAATCCATTGTAAACCACCAGCACTTGAACAACTTTGCAAAATACATGGCATTATGTAACAATTTCCTAATAACTTCTCTCCATAGAATACCTATTTTAAGCACAGAGTAAACAAAACTTAGCTCTAAAATATTTCTCGGATATATTTATGACAACTTTCACTAACAGCAATTTCCATTTCACTATTTTATCTCAGAGTTGTACATTAAAACTTCAGTAAAATAGAAAATAGTAGGTAAGATGATAGCTTTTGTAGATGAAACTTTAAAAAATTAAAACTAGGGGCTCCTGGGTGGCTCAGTCGGTTAAGCATATGCCTTTGGCTCAGGTCATGATCCCAGGGTCCTGTGATGGAACCCCACATCGGGCTCCCTGCTCAGCCGGGAGCCTGCTTCTCCCTCTGCCTTTGCCCCTTCCCACCCCCGTCTCTCAAATAAATAAATAATTTTAAAAAATTAAAACTAAGCTCCTACATTCAAAGATTGAATAACTACAACAACATTTATAGCTAATATATACAGAAATGTAATTGACACTGCTAGGTGTCTGTAAGTCAAGCACAAATAACCACATAATATGTAGGACCAAAATATGAAAAATTTCATAAATACTCCTTTCTACAGGTAAGTGTTTTTCTATTATGTGACTTTATTGATTCACACTTGACTTTCTATTAATACAACTAAAATAAGCTCTAAACTTAATGTCCTTCTTAATCACATCATTAGTACAAAAAGCTGTATGTAAATAACAGTTCTGCTATTTGAATCTAATAACTTGTGTGTATTTAAACCCTCTTATACAAATAATTTCAATGGTGTCTGTGCAAGTAATATTACAATTTACATTAGTCACTGATGTGTGATTTCACCTGTAACTCTAATATATTTGAGCCAATGTAGCTCAGTCAATTCATGAAGTCATATTCACAAAACCACAGTCAAATCACCAAAGAGTAATTGAAAAGAAAGTTCAATCTTGAATCGTCTCTTTCAAATAATTTTAAAAAGGATTTAATTCATAATTCATATCCATCAACAGATCTAAAACAAGCAAACTCTAAAGCTTATTCTCTCACAATTTGTATGTACTTTAAAACATTTAAAAAATTTTTTATTTGAAACAATCTCAAACTTGCAGAAAAATTATGAGAATAATTGTTTTTCTTAAAACATTTGAGAGTAACTTGTCAACCTCATGCTCCATCACATCTGAATTATTATGTATTTCTTATAAATAAGCACACTCTTTTAAATAACTGCAATACAGTCACAAAATTAACATTGATACATTACTACCATGTAACCCTCCAACCCCTTTGAAGTTTTACCAATTGCCTTGCAGCAAAAGGATCTAGTTCAGAATCATGCATTGCATTAGTTGTCATGTCTCATTAGTCACTTTTAGTCTGGTACAGTTCTTTACTCTTTTTTTCATGACCTTGACACTTTTGAATATCATGGGCCAGATACTTGTGGAATATCCATCAATTTGGGATTGTCTAATGCCTCCTTATGATTAGATTTAAGTTATACATTTTTAGCAAAAAGAACACATGTGATGTGTTGTTCTAATTGCATCTTATATCAAGTGGCACACAATTTTGATTTATCCCTTCATTGATGATGATCACTTTGGTTTCTTTTTGTTTTTGGCTTAAACAACAGATATTTGTTGTCTCATAGTTCTGGAGGCTAGAAGCTCAAGATCAAAGTGTCAGAAGACTCTGAAAAAGAATCTGCCTCTCTTCTTGCTTCTGGTGATTTACTGCCATCTCCGGCATGCCTTAGTTTGTAGAAGCATCACTTCAATTTCTGCATTCATTTTTACACGGTGTTCTCCTTGTATACATGTCTCCATGTCCAAATTTCCCCCTTTTATAGGGACCCCAGTTATAGTAGATTAGGATTCCATCCTAGTCCAGTATGACCTCATCTTAACTGATTACATCTGCCATGATCCTATTTCCAAATAAGGTCACATTCTAAGGTATTGGGGTTGTACTACATCATATGAATTTTGCAGGGGATATGATTCAACCCATAACAGAAGCAGAAGGGATTGCTCTTTCCAGTCTACATCTATCTGTTCCTGCCAGTGCCAGCTGGTTCCAGATACAATAGTTTCTGTTTCCAGGTGTTTTTTATCTCATACTCGTAGAAAAAACTTCATTGTGTCCTGTCAGATTCACCATATCAGTTGGACAGGACCACCTCTTCAGAGTTGTCTCAGCTCTGTGGGGATCCCCTCTAAACATCTAGATTCTACCTTTTCCCCCACACATTACTGAGGAATAATTGACAAATATAATTGTATATATTTAAAGTGCACAACATGATGATTTAATATACATATACATTGTATAATGATTAGTAAGATCAAGATAATACATCCATCGACTCACATAGTTAATTTCTTTTTGTGTGTGTGGTGAGAATACTTAAAATCTATTCACAGCAACTTTCAAGTATATAGTACCTTATTATTAACTACAGCTACCATGCTGTACGTTAGATTCTCAGAACTTAATCTTTTTATAAAAGTTTGTACTCTTTCACCTGTATCTCCCTATAACCCCCTTCCTCCAGCCTGGCAATCACCATTCTATTCTCTGTTTCTATGAAGTCAACTTTTTTTTTTTTTTTTTTTTTACATTTTACATATAAATTATGCCACACAGTATTTGTTTTTCTCTTTCTGGCTTATTTCACTTAACATAAAGACCTCCAGGTTTATCCATGTTGTCAAATGATAGGATTTCCTTTTTTTTAAAGGCTGAATAATATTCCATTGTATATATACCTCATTTTCTTTATCCATTCATCCACTGAAGAACATTTATGTTGTTTTCATATTTGGCTATTGCAAATAATGCAGGAATGAACAAGGGAGTGCAGATATCTCTTCAGGATAATGATTTCATTTCCTTTGGATATATATCCCCAGGAGTGGGACTGCTGGGTCACACAGTAGTTCTATTTTTAATTTTTTTTTAAAGATTTTATTTATTTATTTGACAGAGAGATAGAGCCAGAGAGCACAAGTGGAGAGAATGGCAGAGGGAGAGGGAGAAGCAGGCTCCCCACTTGAGCAGGGAGCCCAATGCGGGGCTCGATCCCAGGACCCCAGGATCATGACCTGAGCCGAAGGCAGACACTTAACCATCTGAGCCACCCAGGCGGCCCTCTATTTTTAATTTTTTAAGGAACCTTCATACTGTTTTCCATGGTGGCTGCACCAAATGCTGTACAAGGGTCCCCTTTTCTCCACATCATTGCCAACATTTGTTATCTCTTGTCTTTTATTTATTATTAAGTTTGTTTAATTTTAATTCTAGTGTAGTTAACATACAGTGTTATATTAGTGTCAGGTGTACAATAATAGTAATTCAACAATTCTGTACATTACTCAGTGCTCATTATAAATGTACTCATAATCCTCATCACCTATTTCACCCTTCCTCCCACCCATCTCCCCTCTGGTAGTCACCAGTTTGTTCTCTATAGTTAAGAGTCTATTATTTCGGGCGCCTGGGTGGCTCAGTCGTTGGGCGTCTGCCTTCGGCTCCGGTCGTGATCTCAGGGCCCTGGGATCGAGTCCCACATCGGGCTCCCTGCTCGGCGGGAAGCCTGCTTCTCCCTCTCCCACTCCCACTCCCCCTGCTTGTGTTCCTGCTCTCGCTGTCTCTCTCTCTCTCTGTCAAATAAATAAATAAAATCTTTAAAAAAAATAAAAAATAATAGTCTATTATTTCTTGATTTGTCTCTCTCCATCTCTCCCTTTTTTTCCTTTGTTCATTTGTTTTGTTTCTTAAATTCCATATATGAGTGAAATCATGTGGTATTTGTCTTTCTCTGACCAATTTAATTCACTTAGCATTATAACCTCTAGATCCATCCATGTCGTTACAAATGGCAAGATTTTGTTCTTTTTTATGGCTGAGTAATGTTCCATTATATATATATGCACACCATTCCATTGCGTGTGTGTGTGTGTGTATGTGTGTATACACACACCACATCTTCTTTATGGCTGAGTAATATTCCATTGTGTATATATACCACATCTTCTTCATTCATCTATCAGTGGACCCTTGGGCTGCTTCCATAATTTGGCTATTATAAATAATGCTGCAATAAACATAGGGGTGCATTTATCCCTTTGAATTAGTGTTCTTGTATTCCTTAGGTAAATACCCAGTAGTGATATTACTGAATTGTCTGATAGTTCTATTTTTAACATTTTGAGGACACCCCATACTGTTTTCTACAATGGATGCACCAGTTTGCACTCCCACCAACAGTGCATGAGGGCTCCTTTTTCTCCACATCCTCACCAACACTTGCTGTTTCTTGTGTTTTTGATTTTAGCCATTCTGACAGGTGTGAGGTAATATTGTGGTTTTGATTTGCAGTTCTCTGATGATTGGTGATGTTGAACACTTTCCATGCACTATTTGGCCATTTCTATGTCTTTGGAAAAATGTCTATTTGGGTCTTTTGCATATGGTTTTATGTATATACTAAAACACCCTAAACACCCTAAAAGACTCCACCAAAAAACTATGAGAACTAATGAATAAATTCAGTAAGGTTGCAGGATATAGAATCAACATAGAAAAATCATTTGCATTTCTATACATTAATAAACTATCCTGAAAGAAAAAATTAAGAAATCCCATTTACAATAACATCAAAAAACAATAAAATACTAAAGAATGAATTTAGCAAGGAGATGAAAAACCTGTACACTGAAAACTGTAAGTCACTGATGAAAGAAATTGTAGACAAATAAAGATATCCATGTTCTGGTATTAGAAAAATTAATATTATAATAAAAATTAATATTGTTAAAATATCCCTACTATCCAAAGTAATCTACAAATTCAGTGCAATCCTTATCAAAATTCCAATGGCATTTTTTTACAGAAATAGAAAAAATAACCCTAAAATGTATATGGAACCACAAAAGACGCCAACTAGCAAAAGTAATGCTAAGAAGGAAGAACAAAGCTGATGGCATCATATTTCCTGATTTCAAAATACACTAAAAACTTCTAGTAATCAAAAGAGTATGGTGTTGGTATAAAAACAGGTACATAGACCAGTGGAAAAGAATAAAGAGCCAAGGAGTAAGCCCATACACAGGATATCAACTAATCTTTGACAAGAGTGCCAAAGGGAAAGGATAGTCTCTTTAATAAATGGTATTGGAAAAACAACATACATATGCAAAAGAATGAAATTGGACCCCTTATCAAAGACAACTCACAAAAATGAACTTGGAATGGATTAAAGACTTAAATATAATGCCCGAAACCATAAAACTCTCAGAAGAACACACAGGGGAAAAGCTCCCTGATACTGGTCTTGGCAATGATTTTTGGGGGTAAGACACAAGAAACAAAGGCAAAAAAAGCTAAAATTAACAGGCTGGACTACATCAAACTAAAAAGCGTCCTGTCTTGTTTTGTTAATTCATGTGTTTTTTTTTGATTTGGTATGCTTTTGTCTTTGTGCATCTACTGTAGGTTTTTGCTTTGTAATTATCATGAGCGTTTTATATTACATCTTACAGTTGTAAGTCTATTTTAAGCTAATAAGAACTTAACTTCAATTACATAAAAAGTTCTACACATTTATTTGTCCCTCCCTTCACATTTTATGTTGTTAATGTTGCAAATTACATCTGGGTTTTTTTTTTTTTAGATTTATTTATTTTAGAGAGAGAGAGAGTATGCATGGACACATGGGGGGAGGGGCAGAGGGAGAGAATCTTTCAAGCAGATTCCCTGCTGAGTGTGGAGCCTCACCCTGGGGCTTGATCCCAGAACCCATGAGATCATGACCTGAGCTGAAACCAAGAGCTGGATGCTTAACTGTCTGAGCTTCCCAGGTGCCCCACAGTTTACATCTTTTTATATGGTGTATCCCTTAACCAAATATTGTAACTATGGTTATTTTTAACACTTTTAGCATATATGCAAGGATTCAAAGTGATTTATACATTACAATCATAGTATTAGAGTATTTTGAATTTGACTATATATTTATCTTTACCAGTGAATTTTCTACTTTCATAGGTTTTCATGTTACTAATTAACTTCTTTCATTTTAGCTTGAGGAATTCCTTTTAGAATTTTTTGTAAGGCAGGAATTATGGCAATAAATTCCTTTGGCTTTTGTTTGTCTGGGAAAGACTTTATCTCCTCTTCATTTCTGAAGGGCCACTTTGCTGGGTACAGTATTTTTGGTTGGCAGTTTTTTTTTTTTTTTTCCTTTGAGCACTTTGAATATATAATTCTACTCTCTCTCGGGCTGCAAGATTTCTGTTGAGAAATTTACTGATACCTTTCCTGGAGTTACATTGTATGTGATGTCTCTTTTTTTTCTCTTGCTGCTTTCAGAATCTCTCTTTGTCTTTGATTTTCAGAGTTTGATTATAATGTGTCTTGGTGAAAAATCTCTTTAGATTAAATCTGTTTGGGGAGTTTTAGGCTTCATGTACCTAGATGACCATATCACTTCCCAGATTTGGGAAGCTGCAGGTACTTTAGGAGGGTTTACATCCAGCTCCATTCTATACTGCATTCTCTGTCATCCCTCCCACCTCCATTACATAGATTGTTTTACCTCCTTCCACCAATGTGTTACCTTCTTCCTCAGATTTCTACAGATATGACTCTCTCTATCCGACTTCCCTAATTTTGCATTATAGAAGATGTGGGAACTAGGCTAACAAAACTTTCCTTCAGTATAAAAGCTAAAGAGGATGAATTGGGGAAAGATGGATTAAAGAAAGATAGATAACCCTCATATTTTATTTATTTTCCTTTGTTATTCTACTTACCCTCCATCCTGCCTGGGGAATATAGCAGTAATTTAAAGGACATGTGGTAAAGGGTAGCAATACAGCTCATGAAGAGTATACAATACAATTTCACTCTTGATTTTTACCTATCATAGCTATATTTTTACTAATTTAGCTAATCAGCCACATCATTATTTTTAAAGCATTTAAAAAATAAATATGCTCAATAAAATCTTGAAATCATATGCTCTCTTATTCTACATTTGCATCCTTCAATTTTCCCTTTCAAATAAGGGCTAATATTGAATTTCTATAGTCCTAATTTATATGAAAAATCTACATGCCAGTTATATAAATCCATATGGCAATTATAATTATGGAGGAATGAAAATAATAAATATGTATAAAGGATAAATAAGTGCATAAAAGAAAAATATAGCAGTAGAAACTACTTTAAAATCAAATTCTAGAGAATATTTTGAGGAAAAAATAGACACTGGATTAAAATTATAGTTGATAGTGAAAATTGATAGCCTTGAAATAAAGTAGAAGAAATGAATATTTATAAAGTAACTACAAATAATTAATTTTATTTAAAAGATGTCATTAGGAAGCTCTTATAGCATTAGAATAGTCTCATAAGGAGAATAAGTGAATGGATTACTGTCTCTGAAGTAAACTTTCACTCCACAGAATCTCTCTGACACCACAAATTATAATTACTATGGATTCCTTTGAAAGCCTAATAACCTCTCTGTTTATCCATTTTCTTCTATATTAAATATTTTCAAGGAGAAATAATCAACCATAAATCTGGTTTGTTGAAGAGAAGAGCTAACCACTTCACCAGTTTACTACATTTCTTATCAAATCTGCAATAGGGCAGAGTAAATAAAATGTTGCCTCCTATTGGCTATGTATTAGACTATTGGTCTGGAATGTTCTTAATATTTAATTTAAAATACCTAAATGTGAAGACATAATTTAAGAAAGTCTGAACTTTTATGTTCACTCCAAATAGAATAAGTAAAATGTGGACCTATTCCATAGCTCATTATAATGAACAGTAGGTTTCAATACAATTTTGTTAAATAAATAGGTGAATAGAATACTGAAAATATTCACTTCAAAACAGATATGAATTAGTTATTTATATCTGTCATATTTTCTGAAGGCAATTATTATTCTTAATGAATGCTCATTGTTCAACTGCAAATAATAACTTATTCACTTTAATTTTCATTATTTTGGTAAAACTGGTGACTCTTCTGTCTCATCCCAACTCCCGATTTTTAAAAGGATAACAAGATGGATAGTATATATTCTGCTTAACAATTTCTCTTTATTTGGAAATAAGCAAGAGCTGCTCTATTTCCCTCAGAGGTTTCTATTAACTTCATCTGTGCTTTAAGTACAATTCCAGCTTTTAGGATAATGATTCCCAACCAGTAGCCTGTATCTCTGAGGGTCAAGATATATTTGTGAAGAGTCCCTGTATGTATTTGGAAGTAAAGTCGCATATGCTGGCTGAGGTTGTTTGTTTAATAGTTGTGTACACACAACATCAGTAAAGTGTCTTATGGTGATTCAAGGGATTAGTTATTTAATTAAATGAATGTATACATGTGTACACATATATGTATGCGTGTCTGCATGTGTGTGTGACTTAGAAAACTACCTAGTATACAATAAACATCAAAAAACATTAACTAATATTATTTCATTAACATTTAAAACATCTTAAGAAGTTGGAAAGGAAATGCTAATTATCAAACATATGGATAATATCTGAACACTTGAAAGTTTTATGAGAAACTTTCATTTTAAGAACATAATAAAAATTTTATTTTATCTACTTATAAAACTACAAATTCATGAAGAAAAAACAAACATGTGACCTAAGTCATTTCTGTAACAAGTATTAGAGTGATAATGGTATAAATATAATATATGCACATCTGTTCTGGTCTTTCCTACAAAGATCATTGATATTCTGCTTTAGAAATAGTAAAAAGTTGAATCTTTAGTAGATTTCTAGTTGAGAAATTTGGAAATATTTAATCTGATATTAATGAATTTCTTAATACAGCTACTCAGTCTAAGTGGTCAAAAGTCTTGACTTCTGTTTTTTTTTTTTTCGTTTGTTTGTTTGTTTGTTTTTTAATGTTACAAATTCCTAATGTAAGTAAACCTTATTTTGGGACAGTAGGCTGACATTTTGGAGGAACAATATTTGTGTCATAAAATCCAATATCACCTTAATTTTCAGTATTTTTTCAGTCACAGTTCAATGCTTGATTGAGATGTTTTTTGCTATAGAAAAATTTCTAGGTAAAATGGACATATCTTGAAATAATAACTTTAATACATTTTACTATTTGGAGACTTTAAAATGAAGAGAAATACCAACGATAATACAGAAAGTCCCATGTAAAATTTAAAAAAAAGGTAATTTAAAAAATATATAGGATCTCTCTTTTACTTCCTTTTTCTGTTTCCTTAAGGAATAATAACTTACAGATAAAGTTGAAGCCCCCAATAATCTTCCTCTAAATCTATTTATCTTCTTCCCTCTCTAAAATGAACCACTACAATTAATTTGATTGGTATCTAGCCCATATTTTTATACTTCTACTACATTTAAGTATATAAATCTCTGTATAGCTACTAATACACTGCAAGCTTTGATATACAGACATTTTATCATTCAATTTTAAGTATTATGTCATTCCTATTGTTATTTTTATCTTAACCAATGAGTTATTTTTAACCATAGAAGAGGCTTTAATTTGATTTTTAAAAATCTGTTTATTTTCTTGGTGATTTATTTTGAAATTATATTTCACTAAGAAAACTTGGACGGGGGCGCCTGGGTGGCTCAGTCATTAAGCATCTGCCTCCGGCTCAGGTCATGATCCCAGTGTCCTGGGATGGAGTCTCACATCGGGCTCCCTGCTCAGTGGGAAGCCTGCTTCTCCCTCTCCCTCTGCCCCTGTTTGTGTTCCTGCTCTCGCTATCTCTCTCTCTCTGTCAAATAAATAAATAAATCTTTAAAGGAAAAAAAAAGAAAACTTGGACTAATGAATTAATTCTCTGAAATCTGTTGAAATTACTTTTTGACCTAGTAGGTGGTCACTGCTTTTTATAAATATAAATATTTTATATTTATAAATATTTTCCATGAACTTAAGTTGTTTTTAAGTTGTTGGGCCAGGATTAGTCCAGCTTGCTAAGTATTTTGTGAATTATCCTTAGATAGTTTGGTGTTACTCAACTTTTAGGCTCATTTTCATAGATCTTGATGCCTCCATTGAATTATTTTATTAATACAGATGATTAGTAACAACCATGTCAACATACCAACTATTCTGTAGGTATCTTTGAAATCCCAGTTCTGTTATCTTTGAAGTTCCTAAATTACCTTGCTTGAAAGTTTCACCTGAAGCAAATGTGACAATATTCCCTGGCAGAATTCAGCTAACCATACTTAAAGTTTAGGTATCTAATCTAGGGTGCCTCCCTTAAGGGTTATAGCCCTGACTACACATTCATATCAGGCTCATGCATAAGGAGTGTACGGTGTACACAATATTCTAGCTGATCTATCTATGCTAAATGCCACTACTTTCATCAATGAGAACCCATTTCTAATACTCATGATAATTAGCGAAGGCTCTGGTGTTGATGGGAGTCAAAGATAGCGGAAGTGCTTTTAGTAGCCACTTCTAGAGCGTGGATTTTAGATTAAATGCTCTATAACCACCAATGAAATGTAAATTTCTGATAAAACAACTGAGCTGAGCCCCTGCAGTATATATCATGATGAACACGCCCATTTATACTGAATTGTGTACGTTGAAGTAGTTTAAGATAAATCACAGATATCAAAACAATCTTATAGTTTAAATCATCTACATCTTGTTGACTTGGGATGTGATTGATCTATCCTTTTTTGACAGAAGGATATTCAATCTGTTATGATTGCAGATTTGTCCAGTTCCTCTTGTAATCTTATCAGTATTTGTGTTACATATTTCAAGGTTGATTAGCTGTATACAGATTCATATTTTTATATCATCTTGGTGGACTGTTCGTTTTAGTGATCTGTAATGTTTCTTCTTAATTTAATAATGGTTTTACCTTAAAAATCTGCACTATCCAATATTAATTTTGCTACAATGGCATTATCTGGACCTGTGTTTGTTATCTTTATTTTTTTAACCTTTGTGTGTCATTTTCCTTGTGTTTCTTACATACACATATCTCTATCTATGTAACTATGTATCTGTGTATCTATCAATCATCTATCTCTCTATCAGCCCCAAAATCTCAGTCTGGAAATAATCTTTTATTCATCACCAATTTGAAATATAGGTAAAGGAACCTGACTAAAATGATAGAGTGAGAGTTTGGAGCTTTGTTTATGCTGTTTTTCCTTGGCTTCTTCCTTCCTACCTATCCTCCCTTTTCATTCTATTTGGGAAACTGATCATGTTTTTCTCATTCCTCCCTCTTGTGTATTTTTTTTCCTGCTAACAGGGAAGTTATTTCCATTCCTTTAGTGCTCCTCTTGCCTTAAATTTCTAGGATTAATAATTATATATCTTTCCGAACCATTACTGAGTTCTTAAACTTTTAATGCTATTCTCTACATACTTCAACAATTTAATATGGATCATTATTTCTCAACCTCAGTACTACTAACCTTGGGGGCTAGATAATTCGTTGTTATAGGGCACTGTCCTGTGCACTGCAGGATGATAGCAGCATCCCTGGCCTCTATCCACTACATACCACAGCCCTTTCCTCAATTGTGACACATAAAAGCGTCTCCAGACATTGCCAAATGTCCTCTGGAGGGCAAAATCACCCCCAGTTGACAACCACTGATTTAGAGGATAAATAAGACTGATAAAGCTCCGACTTTGCCATTTTATAAGGCAAGAAAAAGAGGTAAAATTTGCAAGCTGATATATACCTAACCATCTTGTACAATTAGCCTCTTAATTAACAGCTAAGGAATTAAAAGCCAACCATATGTCTAAGTTTTTAGAATTACAGTTCTTGTAAAGTTGTTTGATCACCATGTATTTTCCTATCTTCATGAAACTTTAGTTAAGAGCCAAATAAAAGTAAAAAGAGGTTTTTACCTTTAATTGCTTTTCCTAAAAGTATCTGTGTGTCTACAGAGACTTAGACAGCCACTGGGGCCAAGCCAGGATTCCCGTAGTGAAACAATTGACTTGGCATCACATTGACAACATATAAACAACAGTTTGTCAACAGGCTTCACATTAGTGACAGAACATTTTTTGGCAAAATAGAGGCATCCTTCTGCGCACCATGGCAAAAAACAGCTACTCGCTTTCATTTACGACTCTTCTGTATGGAGTATCAAATTAATTAAAAGATTGTAATTGTGACATTTGTTTAGAAAAGATTTTTTAAGGAAAAAATATAGCACAGCAGAATTTCTGCTGAAAAAAAAATTGCCTCTAGCAGTTTATTCATAGTTGCTATAGACCTATAAACTGTGGGTAACTGTTAAAGGTTTTGTGTTTTTGTTTTCTTTTGTTTTGATTTGATTTGATTTTTTTCTTAAGTTAAAACTAACAGTATGGAAGTTATTTGATAACCAAATTTGGGGAATGTAAGTATTTCCCCCAAAAGATGATCATAATACTATACCTTATTCTGCTTCCAAAGTTAGTTCATAGAAAATGAAAATGAGAAATAAAGTGAAACAAAACTACATATTTATAAAAACATAATTTCTTTGGAATAAAATGTAAAGATTGCTTCATAGCTTTCATAGAATAGAGTGAGCTGAGATTCATGGGAACCTGAAAATGCTCAAAGGAAAAGTTAATTCTCCTATGTGTAAAGACCAAAAGGATTTAAACTTGAATAAATAACCACTACTTCAATACCAAAATCACTTAATAAAGGTGAAAGCAGTTTATCCAGTTGGGAATAGAAACCCAAAGCACATACCTGTGGTTGGAAATTACTGAAGATATACAGAGGATGGACTCTGCTTGGTCTCTCTATGCCTAGTTAAGGTAAATATTGTTGAGATAATATTGAAAATATTCACTTCAGGCACATACTTGTGCTCCTTTAACCCAAAGGTAAAAAGTACTGGAAATCGATAGGGTTTAGGAGGACCGTGAACATAAATGTTGGTGAAGCTGAGAGTGCTAGACCTCAAACTTACTAAAAAGTATTTTAAAAGCTATTTTAACATTTGTGCCCAGATTTTTTATGTTACTTGACCACAATAATGTCTGAAATAGTGTTTCTAATTCTGATAGGTTAGGCACTTTCTTGAAGAAGTTTGTCATAAATGGCATCTCTGCCCTGGGAACATACATTCTAAGTCCCTTAGAGTGATATTCAATTACTCAATCCTCTTTTCAACAATTCAATGCATTTGTCTATGCCAGCACTTGTGTTAAGAGTAAAGGTCAGATGTACTCACTGCTCTGCAAGAATTCAGAGTCTGTAAGACATGATCAGCACATTACCTGATAGCTATGTTATTAAAAAAGTTCCTAGAGAATGTTTAACTAACCCAAACTTAAAAGTCTGTGGTTAGCCTGATGAAGGGTGGGAGGACATTTAAGGCCAGGTTGTTGCATAAGAAAGGCCAAAGGTAAAACAAGATGCTCTCTGCGGGTACTTGCAAACAGGGAGCTGAAAGGTGAGGATATAAAATGCCTTGTGTTTGGTGCCCGGGAGCTTGTACCTCATTCCAAAGTCTTTGGGATGCTTTGAAGAGTTCTGAAAAGAGGAAGGACATGAATAGTGTTGCATGTTGGAAAGTTCCTACTTAATGTGGTAGTATGGATGGTGCTGTGTGGAGGAGGGCATCCTGGGACAGAGACTAGTTAGCAGGCTTGCTCTGACAGAACAAGGAAGAATGGAAATAGATATTTAAAAAAGGCAAAGAACTGAGCAATACTTAGAAGAGAAAATGGGCCAAACTTGGTGATTTAATCGAATCTGATTAAGAAAAAACATTTCTAAGATCAGTAACTCTATAGAATATATATATAGTACCATAATTTGAGATAGTACATATAGGGTTAGAAAATAATAAGTTCTATTTTGGACATGCAAAATTTAACAAACATTTACTGAGTATTTACCACGTACCAGGCACATTAAGGAGCTAATGATACCATAGTGAACAAAACTGACAAAAATACCTGCAATCATGAAGCTTAAATTTATTGTGAGATGCAGAGCAACAAGATAAATATGTAAAATATTTAGAATGTTAAATAGTGATCATAAGAAGAAGAAGAAAAAAGAGAAGAAGATATGGATTGAACTTGAACTTTTAGAAAATGTGAGCAAGGAGAAACTTCACCGAAAAAAATGACTTGAGTCATGAGCTGGTTTGGAGTGGGAAGTGATAGTCATCAATATTTACCGAAAGAATGAAAATCACAGAAAATAAATTTTTATTTACAGTTTAAAAATGAGAAATCAGTAAGATTAATAATAACTTTATTTTTCCACTCTGGTTCTTCCAACTACATCTATTGCCCACATGGGACTAAGTAGCCCATAGTGGTCAATTCCTTCTCACAGATAGTATATCAAAAGTCAGAAGTTCTCAGGCACATCTAACAATTTCATATGTTGTTCAGTCTCACTGGATTCAAATAATCAACAATAATTTTATTTTACTGTTTTGTTTTTACTGTACAAAATATGCTAAGAGGTCTCATTCTCTACCAGTGGTTTCTACAAAATAACCTCTGCTTAAGATCCTCATGCTTTTGTGGCAGCTGTGATGGGAGGGTGTAGGTCTCTTTTTCTTCAGATTTTAACTACACTTTAGGCTGAGAAGGTTTTACTCCAATCACTCAAAAGTCGCTTCCCTTAATATTGCTTTCTGTGTCTTAATAATTCTACTTATACTTTTGGTTATAGCTCACTATAGTTTTCTCATCTACATGTTTATGAGTGTTGTCATGTGAAGTATGAAAAAATACTGCATTCCTACTATGTGCCATAAAGACAAATGATCTAGGTTATTTGCTTTTAAGTATCTCCAGATTGAGAAACAGAGAAATAAAAAAAAAATACTGTATACAATTTGACAATTAAGATTTTAAGGCAGTGCTATCCCACAGAACTTTCAGTGATGATGAAAATATTTTATATCCATGCTGTCCAATGTGGTAGCAACTAGTCATATGTGGACAATGAGTACTTGAAATGTGACTGACACTACTGAGGGAATGAATTTTCAAATTTTACTTACTTAATTTTTTTAAAGATTTATTTATTTATTTTAGAGAGAGAGAAAGAGAGGGTACATGTGAGCAGGAGGAGGGGCATGGGGAGAGGGAGACAGAGAATCTCAAGCAGACTCCCTGTTGAGTGCAGAGCCCACTTGCGGCTTGATCCCACCACCCTGAGATCATGACGTGAGCCAAAACCAAGAGTCAGACGCTTAACCAACTGAGCCACCCAGGCGCCCCTTAATTTTACTTAATTTCAGTTTAAATACCTACCTGTACCTAGTGGTTACTATACTGAACAGCACAGTTAAAAAGTAAACACACTTGCAGAATAACCAGAAATTACTACTAAAATCAGTTACAAACAATGACTCTAATTTAGCCAGATATACTTGGGAAAGGGACTTAAAGGTCAAGGGATAGCATAGAAAGTTACAGAAGTGTGAGGGATCATGCCAAATTTGGGAAACGATAAGATTTTCCAATATGGATCAGCTGATGGTATATTAAATGTGGAGACACAGTAGGGGGTTGAAAGAAATGAGGGGGAGGAACAGCTTTTTCTTACATACAGAGCCATTTAGATTTTATTCTGTTGGCATGGGAGGCCACTAAAGAATTCAAAAGGAAGCAGAACATAATCAGATATGCATATTAGGAAGACTATCTTTTGAAATCACACAGACCTAGTTAAAATTAGTTAAAATTAGACCTAGTTAAAATCCTAGTTAAAAGGACCTAGGATAATTGTATTATATAATAAATAAAATTATTAAATAGGTTAAAGGAATGTCCATGAAATATTCATACATCCATGGAATACTTAAAGGAACCAATCAGATAACTGACCACAAAGAAAAAATTAAATCCAAATCAAAAGTAGAAATTTTAAAGGCTAAAGTTTCTGCTCATAAATACAATTACATAGTATTTAAAAGCTTCCCAAAAATTTTTTTAAAAAGTGTTACATAACATGCCACTTAAAAATGTACAGTTATCACACTGAAAATACCTCATTTTGTGCCCTGAGTACTTTTTGGAACCTAGTGTGTTTAAACTTGTGTACCTTCGTTTTGTGGTCACTTTGTATGGCTTGATACTTGGCAACTGTCATTGTGAGATGGTTTAGGAAAGATTTTCAAGCTACTTATTTGAAAGTACTGTTTCCTGTCCATCTCCAAGTCTGCATTTGAATAAAAATAATATTTAATAAATGTTAATTGTACTCTGACAAGAATTTTTCCCTATTTGGATTTTGTTAATTTGGGCTTAGATTTTAATATCTCTCAAATTCCCTTTTGTGTTCCCCGATAGCCTAAACAGAGGCTTAAATCATATTTACCATAATTAACCCACTTACCTTCCTTTGTTTTTGATTCTTTCTTATTAATGATTCTTCTCTACAGCTTATGGTTTCTACTAAATCTATTCATTGGCAGGGTGCACAGTATAATCATAGTCTTTGAAAAATGGAGCAACTGTTTCACATTACTAAACAACAAAAATAATTTGATTGATTTTCAGTAGTCAGGTTTTCAGAATATTTCAAAGTCATATTATATGCTTTTAATCAATTCAGTGAAAGGTTAATATTTTGAAATATAAGGGCTCTATATATTTCAACTATTGTTTTAAATAATACTCATTTCAAACAAAATGCATTTCAAATTTGTAACATTTGGTAAGTACATTATGTGCTTTTCAAAGAAATGTATTTAAGACATAGAGTACAAAAACATTTTAAAAATAATATACTAATCAAGTTGAGAAATAAACATGTGCAAATCAAGTAATCAATTATCTTAAGTTTGTTAGAATTCAAAATGGGGATACTCCATAATAGTTGTCATTCATGCATTTAAAGTACACCATACTGGCTCTATGTAGTATTACTTAGCAAGTGAGTGAATTTGATAATTAAAGACCTAAAAGCAGTCCTTATGAAATAATTTCATGGCATTGTCCCTGGAGAAAGCATTACATGCAGGTCCGATTTGTTTACTACAATCATTCATTCTAAAATACATTTATTGTATGACCACAATACTTGAAAAGAGACCTGTGAAGAGACTATGGTATTTAGGTAAGTAGGCAATAGGTCTTTAAATTTTCATAACAAAGATTTTGTAACTTTCACTAATTTTTTTTACCATTATTTGGTATACATTATGCTTAAAAACTTAGAAATTTCTGATTTCCCACAGTAAATGTCTTTTATGGAAAACAATTCTAACACATATGGTCATTCACATAAGATATACCAACTAATAAATGTTCAATTATTATTGGCTCCATTTGCTTGATATTCCATTTTACATATCAAATAATGATCCCTTTACTTAAAAAAAAAAAAACCTGAAGGGAAAAGAAGAATCAAATAATTCTTTTCTTTTCTTTTTTTTTAAGATGTTATTTATTTACTTGACAGAGAGAGAGATAGCGCAGGAACACAAGCAGGGGGAGTGGGAGAGGGAGAAGCAGGCTTCCTGTAGAGCAGGGAGCCCGAAGGGGGGCTCAATCCCAGGACTGGGATCATGACCTGAGCCGAAGGCAGATGCTTAACGACTGAGCCACCCAGGCGCCCCCCAAACAATACCTTTCTTAAAGGAAATTAAAGAGACTCGCTTTAATTAAGTAATTTGACATTATGTGTTCAAAGTATTTTTTTTTAAAGCTTAATTTTTCTGATGGACAACCATCTACTACAATTAAGACTATCTTTTGATCAGTAGAGAGTTTGCAAGATAGTAAACATTTATTGAGTAGATAGTGTTTGCAAAATATTCAAGCCTTAACGTATTTGTTGACTCATCCCTCTATGTTCTTAAGTAGTTTTACAATATTTAGAAAAATGAAAACCTATTTTAAAACACTATAAAATGCTGCTTTAGAAAAAAATGTACATTTTACATGACATATAAATTGCTTTCCAAGAAGAATTTGCTGGCATGTATGGACAATGATAGACCTGCTCTGAAAAGGTTTGTGAGATTTTTAGGCTAAGAACTTTTCAAGTGAGATTTTCCAGCCATAATACGTTTTCCATACCATAAATAGTGACTGAGAATAAACACAGGTTTTTCTGAGAGGTAATTTTATATTTTGCCACATATTTGTCACAACATTCCACCTTAAAATAATATTTCTGATTTCTTACTTTAACTGACCCATTAATAGTCTTCCTCCCCAATTTCATGCTACAGTGTGATCACTAATAAAACAGTCTACATTTCTTAGCTGGGAGGTAATAGCATTTCTGAATGACCTGAAATCCTTTGGAATTGTACTTTACCTGATTTTCAAGGGTGTTTAATCCATTTGTATGCTCCAAATTTTCCATTTGAATTTGCATCAGGTCATGTAATATCAGTTTCTTCTATGTCACCCGATGTAGCAATAACTTTATATAATGTGACACTGTGTAATGCACAGTTAAAAAAAAAAAAACAACACAAACCCTATTCTTCTACAAAAGCAGGATCTATCAAATGCTGTATCCTGTCCTACACCACTGATTTACTTAATGGGTATAACTACTGAATAAAAAAATATCTAGCTGGTTTTGTGTATCCCAATACCTGTTACCTACTAATCTTCCTAATTAGCCAAACCATTTAATACCACGAATGGATTTTCTTACATAATATTACATAGAAGGAAATACATCAAAATGATAAGAAATAAATTACAAAAATTTCATTCTTCCCCTCCTACCTATGGAATTTGTCAGGTTGAAATGCAAAAAAGCAGTATCACTATTACTGAATTTTATTTATATGCTCAGTTAAGCAGTGACCTGGGGAGGGAGCATGACTCCTGGCTACAGTTTGGTAGGTAAATGATAGTGAATTCCATCTTTAAAGCCAGATTTCTGTATTATCTTCTAGATTAGGAGTCTGCAAAGAATGGCTCATCAGCCAAATCTGAACCACGGTCTGTTTTTGTAAATAAAGGTTTTTTGGAACACAGCCACGCCATTCTTTTTCATATAGTCTATGGATACTTTCAAACTACAGAGACAGAACTCAGTGGTTGCCACAGTCTGTATGCCCTGTGATTCAATGCCCCCCAAATTTCCTCCCTGGCCCTTTATAGAAAATATTTGTCAACCTTTATTGCAGATCATTTATGAAATGTGAACTGTTGGTTACATGATACTAAAACAGACACTATCATAAGAATTCTTTGCAAGGTGCCATAATTTTAAAAAGTAAGTATGTTGAAATACTAAGAAATGAGTTTCCTTGTAAGCTCCAAAAAAAAAAGAGTCATATCTTGTAGCAAAAGGAGTTTTCATTTCTTATTTAGTACAATGTCCCATTGTTTCATATAAGGAAAACAAGCATTTGGAAAGAGCAATCCACCCACTTCTAAGGACAATTGGTAAGACATTTGGGCTAGGGGAACTTGCTCTGAGTAGTGAGACATTTGTGCTTCTAGTCCAATCAAGGAAGTCTTTAAAAACAATATTAAAGAAGAGTAAGTTTCACTCTAAGAAAAGAATCAAAGACTATGTCTAGCATACACTATGGTTCCCACAGAGATTCCCTCCCTTCAAAAAACCTGTAAGAGAATCTGGAACTAACAAATTTTATATTCTATAGCAACATCTTTACACTTTATTCCCTAACCACACTGGGAGGGAAATTTCCAAGCTCCTCTCTGTCAAAAGACCATTTCTGAAGAGAGTTCTAGACATGATATTGGGCTAGGTGATAGTGGAGCCAATCACTACAGGGCAGTAAATAAGTTTGTTAAGAGCAGCCTACAGTGAGGATTACAGACATAACCCACCAATGGACACTGGTGAATAGACCCCATCGAAGGGCCCTTTACCAGTAGAAGTCTACTGTAATAAGGAGTAGATGCCAGAATCTAGAACTGTGTATGATTTGTTGTAGAAATGGACTTCTCTCTTGGTGTCTTCTAATGATGTTTAAATGCTATTATTTAATATTTCCTTTTGAGGAAGAAGCGTCCCATATAAGCATCAGTATTTGCTGTCCTGGGAGACACACTCAGAATCATCTATTAAATATCTCCAACCACTGACTAACTTACACTCAATTACAAAAGCCACTTCTAGCTGATTCTGGCCATCCAGAAGGGTGGTGACTATGACCAATTTGACTATCTGCTGTCTCTTAAACAAACAAAAAACCTAACAGGAAAGTTAGCCAAATCTTCATCTTCGATCCATCCCTATCCACATCAACCCGAGGGCAGTCCCTTGTTTTCACCTTTTCTGACTCCAATCCCTTGTTGAAGGTTTCGGCAACTTGCCTGACTCTTCTTGTCCACCCAGGAAATGTCCTGTGCTGGATTTCTGCTTCAATGTGCTCAGAATCTCCTGGAAATATAGCTTCCATTGCCTGAACATTCAGCTTCATATCTATGCCAATCTAATGAGGATACTTAAATTCTTTCCTTTATATTCTCAAATGGTCTTCACTTCCCTGAGGACCCCGTTGTTGGTTAGTGTTGTACCTATTTTTACTCTGTTTTTCTTTCTTTTCTTTCTTTCTTTCTTTCTTTCTTTCTTTCTTTCTTTCTTTCTTTTTCTTTCTCTCTTCTTTTTCTTTTTTCTTTCTTTTCTTTCTTTCTTTCTTCTTCTTTATCTTTCTTCTTTCTTTCACATTGTATTTATTTATTTATTTATTTTAGAGAGAGAGAGAGAGTGAGAGAGAGAGCACATGCACGCACTGTTGGAGGAGCAGAGGGGGAGGGAGAGGGAAAGAATCTCAAGACGACTTCTCGCTGAGCGCAGAGCCTGATGCCTTCTTGATCTCAGGACTCTGAGATCATGAGCTAAGCCAAAACCAAGAGTCAGTGGGTTGCTTAACCTACTAAGCCACCCAGGTGCCCCACCTTCTGTCTTTTTCAAAAATTGCCAATCACTAAGGTTCTGGCAAGATATTCTGATAAAAACATTAGGGATATGAAAGTGTATGGAAAATCCCTTCTTTCCCAGATGATAACCAAATTATCCTGAATGAGGCTTCAAAATAAGCTGAAGGTCTTGGTATTATTTTAGAAATTGGAAAAATGATTGATCTTCTGCCTCCTTTCTTAGGTTCTATTGCACTTAAACCTTATATATATTTTGCCTTCTATTACTTCATTATTTTTAATGTGTTTTGTTTTGTTTTTATCCCTATATTGTTCTTTTGAGTGCTTTCATCACTTGTCATAGTGAATATCTTGGCAAATACAATAACTGGTTTTGACTTACTGTTGCCTATTTGTTCTATCTTTCCCACTCATCAGGTTTCTTTCCACTCCCTAAGGGTGTTTAGCATCATTAGGATTTGGTTATCTCCATTAGAAATTTCCATTGACTCCAGAAACAATAATCAGCTAGGATGTACTGATACCACTGAGGTCTGAGGAGGTGTCAATAAATACTTGAATATCACCCCTGACTATCACTGACCTGAAACACCCTTGGGGTTCTGTCTCCATAGCTCACTCTTTCCTTTGAGACAGTTTTAGTTTGGGTCTGATTACAAGATATAGAATCCATTGTCAATAATATAATTTGGTTAAATGATTAATCAGTTGTTCAAAGGAAATAAGAACTGAAATGCTTATATACTTGCAGAAATTGTTACTGAGTGCACACAGTTGTCTAATGCATCCTGGCAAATTTTCTTTGTGGAATTAACAGGACCTGGGGGGAAAAGTCAGTCATTAAACTTGAATTTGCATCTGGGACCTTTCAGGACAATAAAGAGTTTCAATCTAGATTTGAAGTTAATAAGGGACAAAGCTTATGAATTAAATTCCCTTTGTTCTACTATCTCCATTCTGTTCCTTTAATATGTACACAGAACTAGGTATGCAACAAAAGTGCTATATACATTGATACAGTCCAGAAAACCAATCTCTTTCTCTACTTTTATCAAATTTAATTGACAAACTTAAAAAGAGTATCTTTTGGGTATCCTACCAAAGGTATGCAAGGTACTGCATTAAAAAAAAATAAAAATGAAAGAATCTATTCAGGGGTACTTTCAAGTGCACTCTATATACATAATATGAAGCTGAAAAAGCTCTCAGAAAATTCATTTGTTTCTGCAAGAAGCATCTGGAATTTTAAATCTTCTGACTGCAGCTTTTGGGAATAGCAGCTCTCAGGGGCAAACTAATCGGTCCTTTCACCTTAAATGCATAAGATAATATGACCTCCGGAATCTGAGAACCTTGAAGCTTGCACTAGTGTGTTTGCATAAACTTCCCGGAAACAAAGTTTCTTCTTTTTCAAAAGTATTCCATCATGAAAGCATATCCATCCCCTCCACCCTTTCTAAAGCCTGTATACATCATATTTATACTTTTGAAGAAAATGACCAAAGGGCAGAATATAGTGGTGTTGCACCACCAATGATGTCATGGACCAGACCCCCCTCTAGGTGCTTCAGTGATCTCCTGGAGTTAGAAATGGAGAAAAGGAACAAGGCTGAAGGAAAAAGGGTAGCATTTAGTTCTTTCCTTCCTGGGAAGACAATGAAAAGCTCTAGAATTGCTCCCAGGTGGCAGGCACTACAATGCGGTCTCTACAGAACACATCTGGTGATGCTTTTTGGACCATGAGGGCTTATACACATTATCTGCAGCACTCAAGGGAACACTATTTTTGCAAGCATTACATTTAGTGTGGGCAAAAAAAGCATGAGTGGAGCACAACCAATGGTGCTTGCAAGATGTTGTGGCAGTCTTGAGTTAATCTACTCCCTGACTCCCTGAGGTACTACCAGGAAATCATGTAGGCATAAAGGAGACTTAGGCCATAATTGTTATTTTTACCAATTATTGAATTGGGGTAATATTATATTCCTAGTAGCACTGATGAAATGATTATTTCTTAACAAGAATACAATTTTAACTTAAATTATTTTAAAAGTTTAATAAAATTGAAATGAGCTTTTAAAAACTATATATTTGCAGTATTTCTACTGTTTGCCAGTAAGATATTTATAAATGAGATAATGAAATGAGATAATGCATTTGAAACTATCTTTTAAACTAAAAAGCATTTTAAAGCTATAAGATACTTTCAGTCACCTTTGAAAAATAATACTAGATTTCCCATCATAATATGGCTTGGCCTAGTGTATACTTACTGGTACATTTAATGTATTTGATGAGCTCAACATATGACCTAACTGGTGAAGCTATTGTGCTATCATGTGGATTCTTAAAATAGATTACAGGGGAGAAAAAGGCTCCATATTGCATCAGTCATACTCCTGGCAAGAAGTTGGTGGCATTGTCTTACAGAGTAATTATAAAAGTTTAAGGATGTGATGGACAAGTTTAAATGAAACTAGCAATTGGAGGTAAAGTATTCTCAAGCTAATAGTGGGGAGTTATTGCCACCCCTGGTCTGAAGGGCAAGGGGATGTTGCAGGTACTAGACCCCAGGAAGAGAGCCACAGAGAGCTTTTGGAGAGGAATGCATTTACAGTTGACCCTTGAACAACATGGGTTTGAACTGCAAAGATCCACTTATAAGTGGATTTCTTTTCAGTAAATATATTGGAAAATTTTTTGGAGATTTGTGATAATTTGCAAAAACTCACAAATGAGCTACATAGCCTAGAAATACAAAAAAAAATTGAGAAAAAGTTAGATATTGTAAGAACACAGTATATAATTCATATAACATATAAAATATGTTTTAATTGATATTTATGTTATCATTAAGGCTTCTAATCAACAGTTGGCTATAAGTAGTTAAGTTTTGGGAGAGTCAAAAGTTACATGTGGATTTTTTATTGCATAGAGAATCCCCACATTGTTCACAGATCAACCATATTACCACGTTTGGGAGGGTGCCTTGGAAATAAAATCCCAACCTCAATATCACCTCCAATCACCTTAAATATCACCCTCCAATCTTTTGCCTATATTTACTATCAGTTGAACCCAATCTTAGACCAGAGAGCAGGAGATCCCATTAATAAAGTTCTTAAATGTCAGCTTCTTGAGGCACAAAGCAGGGTGGATCTGGCAGAGTAAATAAAGAATATAAAAATAGAGAGAGAACTAAAGTCAGAATTAGATAAATTTCTGAAATGACATTTCTATGTTAAATATGAAAGTGTGTGTTAAAAATGAATTTAATTGTTATAGATGGGGTTTATTCATTCACTTACTCAGCAAAACTTTGGTGAATACCTACCATGTGTTCTGTTCTGTGCAAGGCACTGAATAAAATATTTGATATGATACCTCTTTTCAAGAATTGTATCATTTCATCTGAAATATAGGTGAGAAAAATCAACTATTATAACCCCATTCTATAAAAGAGAAAGTCAAGAGGATCGGAGGAAGCTTTAGGAAAAAAATACAACCTGAGCCAGTGTTAAGGAACAGTAGGAATTAGACAACTGAACAATGGATGAGAGGGAGAAGTGAAAGTACAGGTAAAGCAAGTAGAACATGTAAAGATGCACCAGCTCAAGAAATCCAGGTTCAGGAAACTGGAACTTTTTCCGTTTTCCTAGAAGGAAGGAAAAACCTAGTGCCAATAAGGCCAGCCTAGATCATTGAGGTGCTTTATTTGATATGTTAGCAGTTTGTGTTTTATCCTAAAATGGATGAGGAGCCAAGGAAGAATTTTAAGCCAGGGAACGGCCTAAAGAGATTTGCATTTGAAAAATATAATTATGGCAGGTGTGTGGAAGGTATATGGGAAGAATGTGAAACTGGAGAGTACTTCAAAATTCAGAGAGTACTTCAAAATTCAGACGAAAAGTGCCAAACGCTTTGTATTAGGCAAAGTTCTTCACATCTCCAGAGAAGCAGAACCAATAGGATACAATCTGCTGTAGGCAAGCTAAAGGTCCAGGAGAGCCAAAGGTGTAGTTCAGTCCAAAGGCCAGTATGCTTGAACCCCAGCAAGAGCCCTTGTTTCAGTTTGAGTACAAAGGGAGGAAAAACCAATGTCAGTTTGAAGGCAGCCAGGCAGAAAGAATTCCCTTACTCTTGATAGGATCAGTCTTTTGTTCTAATCAGGCTTCCAGGTGATTGGATGGAGCCCACCAAATCTGGGGAGGGAAATCTGTTTAACTCAGTCTACTGATTCAATTGTTTATCTCTTCCAGAAAGGTTCTCAGAGACACACCCAGAGTAATTGACCAAAGGTCTGGGCACCCCTTGGCCCAGTCAAATTAACATGCAAAATTAATCATCTAAGGCTTGAAATCAGGAACAATGATGGGAATACTGCAAAAAAAAAAAAATATATATATATATATATGAAATTGGAAATCAAATGGCTCTCAGAGATGACCATCAAGCTTGATTCCCAAGAGCTGTCTCGCATACCTGGGTAAAATGTGATACCACTGAGCGCTATAAGCAATACATCTGGGGAGGAGTAAATATAGGGGAGATCAGGTATGGAAAAGTTGAGCCAGTGCCTGTGAAGCAAATCGGCAGTTGGGAGGGAAGTTTGAACTAAAGTAAAGATTAGCTTTATATGGTCATTATAAACATTCAGATGGATGACATTTATATAAGCAATTATTACTATAGTCAAATTACAACCACTCAATATGGGCCTCTTTTATATGATCAAATATAAGAGAATTTGATCTGCCATTCTCATAGAAAAAGAACAGGTAAAATCAATGGTCCATTTACATTGTATACATAGGTTTATTATATCTTCAACAGATTAATATGTGGGTATTGTAGAAATTTAGTTCAATATTTTTGTTAGATGCTATACTTTTATAATTTTCTGTATCTTTTCATACAGGTGTTTTGAAACAGTAGTAATAACATTGTTTATTTAAAAAATCAATTCAGGTAAATAGCTATGCAATAAAGTATTATTTTAAAAATCCTTTAATTAAATTACTTTTGTTCCCAAATGTTTGTGTCTGTGTAGATAACACTTCCATAACCCTGGACCTTGCTACATATAAAATTAATATATTTTTAACATACCATAATTGTATTTTTATTAATCGCAAACAATAATTACCTAGTTAATTTTTCTTGTATAGACCCCTATGAGAGTATATGCTGTGTGATTACACCCCAAAAGGAGTATGTTTAACACCATTTGCAAAAAGTACATTTGCAGTATTTGCAATATTATTTGCAAGGCAAATAACTTGATATCAGTTGCTTATTCAACACTTAAATGTAAATCATATTATAACCTAAAGCCTCTACCACTGCCTCCAACTCCTCATTCTTCAACTTCCACTCAAGTTCTTCCCCACTGGTTCCTACAGAAGTTGCCAAACACGCTTTTTTCAAATTCTCTAGAAAATGATACATACTAAAAATGTATCATCTTCACTGATTGTTTTTTTGTTTTTGTTTAAACTTTAACTCTGAAAGCAGACTGTAATCTCTCTGAGGTCAGGGGCTCAATCTCTTACTTTAAGATCATAGCACCTGGCAACCAACATCAGTTATATTTTTTTGTGTTCTCTATATTAGTAGATTTATTTATCTTGTGCCCTACATAGGAAAGACTAAAAGAAAGGAAATAATATTCTATATAAGTTATTGCCAGATAATTTAAAATGGAGCAGAAAATTAAACTTATTGGACACATCAGTTTCATACAAAAGAGAAAATATAATGTAGAAATAATTTTAAAAATAAGTTAGGTAAAGTTAACTTCTTTATTACAGAAAATTAAAAATATACTTTCAGTACAAAAATATCTAACCACATCACATTTGTTCCTATTTTAAAAACATACTTGACTGGATTTATGTATAATTAATACACAAGTTTTTTATTCTTTTACTTCCTTTGTAGCTTTTTTTTAAAAGATTTTATTTATTTATTTGAGAGAGAGAGAATGAGAGAGAGCAAGCACATGAGAGGGGGGAGGGTCAGAGGGAGAAGCAGGCTTCCCGCCGAGCAGGGAGCCCGATGCGGGACTCGATCCAGGGACTCCAGGATCATGACCTGAGCCGAAGGCAGTCGCTTAACCAACTGAGCCACCCAGGCGCCCCCTTTGTAGCTTTTGTAGGATATTTCTGTGCTTATATATTTCCATAATACTCATTTCTAAAGATAAGGCATCCATATTCTCCTAAATTTATTATGAAGTGGAATTCTATAAATTGAATTTCACTTTTCAGTTTTCTTCAATAGTAAAATTAAAACAAAAAACTGTTTGAAAGAACTTACGGTTAGGAATTAATCCAGGTCCAGTAAACCAAGGTAACCATTTCCGGGTGTGTAAACACCTTCAGTTCTACCAGGACTGACACTTCGCTTCCACAGGTATGAATGCCAATCAATGGTCTAAATATCTCCGTGGGACACACCTAAATTCCATTAAAATTTTTAGAAAGCAAATTTATTTCTCAATTTGTTGATATTTTAAAACATAATTTTCATTTTAAAATAGCTAGGTATTTATCTTTAATTCTTTCTAAAATATTCAAGAATTTTGTCCCAGATGAAATTTTAGGGTAAAAAAAAACCACACACAAAACTTTTTTTTCATACCCAAAGTATTTTGTTGTTGTTGTACTTCACAGAAACATTAATTTCAAACAGGATACCTGATGCAGAGAAAAATTTAAATACAAATATTTAGGTAGTATTAGGTATCTTACCCATTCTCACTAATATTCATTTTTTATTAATCATTAATCAATCTAACCCTTGCTGTTTTACCAAAGTTCAACAGAAAAAACTCAAGCTCACCTTCATAGGAAAGACCCCATTTATCTTTCCAGTGTTTCCTGTTTTCTTTTCCCTTCCTCACCTAGAAGAATGATAGAGAAAAAAATTCATATCAAGTGTGATGCTGCTGGTGTATAAAAAACCCTTGACAGCCATGTTCCCATCAGTAGTTTCCTTGCTGGCCAGCTTCTAAGTCTCTCCCACTCCCTTCTCCTCAGGTAGCTGGCTGTTAAATGTTTACTGATTATTTTGCATCGAATGTTCTCCTAGCAACCAACACTAGGATAGGATTAGATACTTTTGTAAAAGACCGTTTTCTGTTAAAGAAGCTTAGACTTTCTAAAACACCATAAACAGAAACTAATAGTGTTTTAAAGCAAAGCTAAATGTGATTTTTCACATGTTTAAAAGAAATTTCAGCCAATTTCCTATTATTGTTATTTTTCTTGGGAGAATCAGCCACTTTTTCCATTTAAAAAATTTGCATTTGTGGACACACCCTCATTTATAAGGCAGTTAAACTTGATGGTGAAGGATTATGTAATATGTACTTTAAAAAAATCCACAAAGAATTCATGTCGTTTTGTAATTGTCAGTGCTAGACACAGTAAACAAATAGGTCTGGTTTCATTTTTTTTTAATTTTTTTTTAAAGATTTTATTTATTTATTCATGAGAGACAGAGAGAGAGAGAGAGACAGAGGCAGAGGGAGAAGCAGGCTCCCCGCGGAGCAGGGAGCCCGATGAGGGACTCGATCCCAGGACACTGGGATCATGACCTGAGCCGAAGGCAGACGCTTAACCGACTGAGCTACCCAGGCATCCCGGTCTGGTTTCATTTTTTTGGGTAAAATTAATATATATCATTATATAGTTTCAGGTACACAACATTATAATCCGACATCTGCCTATACTACAAAGTGATCACCACCAAAAGTCTAGTTACCATCCATCACCATACAATTAACTCCCTTCACCCACTCCACCCAACTGTAATCCCCTTTCTTTCCAGGAAGCATCAATCTGTTCTCTGTATTTATAAATTTGTTTTTTTTTTTTTTTAAGATTCCACATGAGTGAAATCATATGGTGTTTGTCTTTCTCTGACTTATTTCACTTAGCATAGTACCCTCAATGTGCATCCCTGTTATTGTAAATGGCAAGATTTCATTTTTTATGGATGAGTAGTATTCCCTTGCGTGTGTGTGTGTATGTGTGTGTGTGTAAAGTATCTTTATCCATTCATCTATTGATGGATATTTAGGTTGTTTCATATCTTAGCTAATGTAAATAATGCTACAATTAACATAGTGGTGCATATACATTTTTAAAGTAGTGTTTTCATATTCTTCAGATAAGTACCCAGAAGTGGAACAGCTGGATCATATGGTAGATTTAGCCTTAATTTTTTGAGAAATCTCCCTACTATTTTCCATGCTGGCTGCAACAATTTACATTCCTACCAACAGTGCACAACAGTTCCCTTTTTTCCACATCCTCTCCAATACTTGTTATTTCTTGTCTTTTTAATAATAGCCATTCTAATCGGTAGGAAGTGATATTTCATTGTGGTTTTGATTTGCATTCCCCTAATATTTAATGATGTTGAACATTTTTTTCATGTGCTTGTTGGCCATTTGTATGTCTTTGGGAAATGCCTATTCAGATCCTCTGCCCATGTTTTAATTGGGTTATTTGGGTTTTTTATTATTGAGTTGTATGAGTTCTTTACACATTTTGGGTATTAACCCTTTATTGGATATATGATGTGTAAATGTCTTCTCCCATTAGGTCGTGCATTGTCTTTTTTTTTTTAAGATTATTTATTTATTTATTTGACAGAGAGAGACAGCGAGAGCAGGAACACAAGCAGGGGGAGTGGGAGAGGGAGAAGCGGGCTTCCCACCGAGCAGGGACCCCGATGTGGGACTCGATCCCAGGACCCTGGGATCATGACCTGAGCCGAAGGCAGACGCTTAACGACTGAGCCACCCAGGCGCCCTGTCTTTTTGTTTTAATGATGGATTTCTTCTCTGCACAGAAGCTTTTTAGTTTGAAGTAGTCCCATTTGCTCATTTTTGCTTTTGTTTTGCTTGCCTTTAGCAACAGATTCACAAACCTATCACTAGACCAAACTTTAAAAGACTGTCCTTTCTCCATTGCATGTTCTTGGCTCCTTTGCAGTAATTAATTGTCCATGTATGTGTGTCTTTATTTCTGGGCTCTCAATTCTGTTCCATTGATCTGTGTGTCTGTTTTTATGCCAAGGCCATATTGTTTTGTAGCATAGTTTGAGATTAAGGAAGGTGGTACTTTCTTCTTCTTTCTCAAGATTACTTTGGTTATTTGGGGTCTTCATGGTTCCACACAAATTTTAAAAGTATTTGTTCTAGTTCTGTAAAAAATTCTATTGGAATTTTGATAAAGATCGCATTGAATCTATGGACTGTTTTGCATAGTATGGGCATTTTAACAAAATTAATTCTTCCAATCCATGAGCGAGGAAAATCTTTCCATTTATTTCTTTCATCAGTGTTATAGCTTTCAGTGTACAGGTCTTTCACTTCTTGATTAAATTCATACCAAGGTATTTTATTCTTTCTGATGCAATTGTAAATGGGATTGCTTTTTAAATTCTTCTTTCCAATAGTTTGTTATTAGTGTATAGAAACACTACAGGATTCTGTATATTACTTACTGACTAAATTATTAGTTCTAACAATTTTTTGGTAGACTTTAGGATTTTCTATATATAGTATCATATCATCTGCAAATAATGACAGTCTTGCTTTTTCCATTCTGATTTGGATGCCTTTTATTTCTTTTTCTTATCTTATTGCAGTAGCTGAGACTTCCAATACAATGTTGAATAAAAGTTGTCAGAGTGAGAATCTTTGTCTTGTTTGTGATCTTAGAGGAAAAGTTTTCAGTTTTTCACTATTGAAAATATTAGCTGTGAGTTGGTCATATACGGCCTTTATTATGTTGAGGTATAGTCCCTCTATAAACACTTGAGAATTTTTTTTTATCATAAATGTATGTTGAATTTTGTCAAATGTTTTTTTTTAATCTTTGGAGATCATATGATTTTATTCTTTGTTTTGTTAACGTGCTATATATCATGTTGACTATTCTTATAACCCTGGAATAAATCCCACTTGACCATGGTGTATGATCCTTTTAATGTATTGCTGAACTTGTTTTGCTAATGTTTTGTTGAGGATTTTCACATCTATATTCATCAGAGATACCGGCCTATAATTTTCTTTTTTTATGGTGTCTTTGGGTTTGTTTTAGGTATCAGGGTTATGCTGGCCTTGTAAAATGAGTTTGGAAGCATCCATCCTCTTCAATTTTTTGGAAGAGTTTGAGAAGGATAGGTATTAAATCTCCAGAGTTTAGTAGAATTTACCAGTGAAGTTGTCTGATCTCGGACTGTTGTTTGTTGGGAAGTTTTTGATTACTATTTCACTATCCTTACTAGAAATTGGTCTGATCAGATTTTATATTGCTTCATGATTCATCTTGGGAGATTGTGTGTTTTAGGAATTTATTCATTTCTTCTAGGTTGTCTAATCTGTTGGTATATAATTGTTCATAGTAGTTTCTTATAATCTTTTGTATTTTTGTGGTATCAGTTGTAACTTCTCTTTTATTTCTGATTTCATTTGAGCATTCTATTTTTTTGTTAGTCTAACTAAAGTTTGTCAGTTTTGTTTATCATTTCAAAGATTCAGCTCTTAGTTTCATTTATCTTTTGTCTTTTCAGTCTCTACTTCATTTCTTTCTGCTCTGGTTTTTGTTATTTCCTTCCTTCTACTAACTTTGGGCTTTGTTTGTTCTTTTTCTAGCTCCTTGAGGTGGGCAGGTAGGTAGTTTATTGGGGATTTTTCTTGTTTCTTGAAGTAGGCTTGTATTGCTATGAACTCTCTCCTAGAACTGCTTTTGCTGTGTCCCATAGATTTTGGTATGTCACATTTCTGTTTTTATTTGTTCATAGGTTCTTAAAAAAATTCTCCTTTGATTTCCTTAGTGACCCAATGGTTATTCTGTAGCATGTTATTTAATCTCTACATTTGTGTATTTTTTCCTAGTTTTATTCTTCTGATTAATTTCTAATTTCATACCATTCTTATTGGAAAAAATGCTTGATATGATTTCAATCTTGAATTTATTGAGACGCATTTTGTGGCCTAATACATGACTGCTAAAAAATGTTCCATGTGCAGTTGAGAAGAGTGTGCGTTCTACTGCTTTTAGATGGAATGTTCTGTATATATCTATTAAGACTATCTGGCCTAATGTGTCATTCAAGGGCTATGTATCCTTATTGATTTTGTCTTTGGATGATCTATCTAATGATATAAGTTTAGTTTCAAAGTCTCCTACTATTTTTGTATTGCTATTTCTCCCTTTAGGTCCATTAGTATTAGCTTTATATATTTTGGTGCTCCTTTGCTGGGTACATATGTATTTATAAATGTTTTGTATTCTTGCTAGATTTACCCCTTTATCATTATGTAATGTCCTTCTTTGTCTTTTATTAAAAGTCTTTGTTTTAAAATCTATTTTGTCTGATATGAGTATAATTACACCAGCTTTCTTTTGGTTTCTGTTTGCATGGAGTATCTTTTTCCATCCCTTTACTTTCAGTCTGTTTGTATTCTTGTTTCTTTGTGTGTGTGTGTATGTGTGTTTGTGTGTGTGTGTGTGTTCTTGTTTCTGAGGTGAGTCTCTTGTAGACAGCAAAAAGATAGGGTCTTGTTTTCTTAACTATTCAGGCACTTTATGTATTTTGATTGGAGAATTTGGTCCATTTACATTTAAATAATTATTAATAGGTAAGTACTTATTGCCATTTTGTTAATTGTTTCTTGGCTGTTTTTGTAGTTTCACTCTAGTTCCTTTCGTCTTCTCTTTCTCTCTCTGGTTTGATGGCCTTCTTCAGTGTTAGATTCCTTTATCATTTTCTTTTGTGTATTTACTATATGTTTTTGTTTTGTGGTTACTGTGAGGTTTGTACTTAATGTCCTATGTATATAATGGTTAGTTTTAAGTCGATAGGAACTTAAATTGAACACATTTTTACTCCTTCATCTCACATTCTATAATTTTGATGTCACATTTTACACCTTTTTTAAAAAGATTTTATTTATGTATTTGAGAGAGAGAAAGAGAGAGAGAGCATGAGGGAGAGAGAGCATGAGCTGGGGGGAGGGGCAAAGGGAGAGGGAGAAGCAGACTCCCCACTGAGCAGGGAGCCTGATGCAGGACTCAGTCCCAGAACCCTGGGATCATGACCTAGGCCAAAGGCAGATGCTTAACTGACTGTGCCACCCAGGCACCTCACATTTTACATCTTTTAATTTCATACTTCCCTTAACTAATTATTGTAGTTTTAGTTAATTTTACTACTTTTGCCTTTTAACCTTTATTCCTGCTTTATAAGTGACTGATTTATTATCTTTTCTATTTCTTTTTATTTTCCAGTGAGATTTTTACTTTTGTATTTTTTTTGTTATTAATTATTGCCATTTCTTTTCAGCTTAAAGAAGTCCCTTTAACATTTCTTGTAAAGTTGTAAAGCCAGTTTAGTGGTGATGAATTCCTTCAGTGTTTGCTTATCTGGAAAACTCTTAATCTCCCCCTTTTTTTTTTTTTCCAGGTGTAGAATTTAGTGATTCATTACTTACATACAACATCCAGTGCTCATCACTACAAGTGCCCTCCTTAACCCATTACCCATTTAACATATCCTCCAGCCCACCTCCTCTCCATCAACCCTCATTTTGTCCTCTATACTTAAAAGTCTGTTTCCTGATTTCCCTCTCTTTTCTTTTTCCATTTGTTCATCTGCTTTGTTTCCTAAATTCCACATATTAGTGAAATCATATGGTATTTGTCTTTCTCTGACTGACTTATTTCACATAGCATAATACTCTCTACCTCCACCCGTGTCATTGCAAATGGCAAGATTTCGTTCTTTTTGATGGCTGACTAATATTCCAGTGTGTGTGTGTGTGTGTGTGTGTGTGTGTGTGTGTGTGTGTACCACATCTTCTTTATCCATTCATTATTTGATGGACATTTGGGCTCTTTCCATAGTGTGGCTATTATTGATAAAGCTGCTATAAACATTGGGATGCACGTATCCCTCAAAATCAGTATTTTGGTATCTTTGGTTAAATACCTAGTAGGGCAATTGCTGGGTCATAGAGTAGTTCTATTTTTAACTTTTTGAGAAAACTCCACACTGTTTTCCAGAGTGGCTGCACCAGTTTGCATTCCCAACAACAGTGCAAGAGGGTTCCCCTTCTCCACATCCTCACCAACACCTGTCATTTCCTGTGCTGTTATTTTTAGCCATTCGGACTGGTGTGAGGTGATACCTCATTGTAGTTTTGATTTGTATTTCCCTGATGATGAGTGATGTTGAGCATCTTTTCATGTGTCTGTTAGCCATGCAGATATCTTCTTTGGAAAAGTGTCTATTCATGTCCTCTGCCCATTTTTTAACTGGATTATTTGTTTTTTGGGGGTTGAGTTTTACAGGCTCTTTATATATTTTGGAAACTAACCTTTTATCAGATATGTCATTTGCAAATATCTTCTCCCATTCCATAGGTTACCTTTTAGTTTTGTTGATTGTTTCCCTCACTGTGCAGAAGCTTTTTATCTTGATGAAGTCTTATTACTTTATTTTTGCTTTTGTTTCCCTTGCCTCAGGAGACATATCTAGTAGGAAGTTGCTACAGCAGATGTCAAAGAGGTTACTGCCTGTGTTCTCCACTAGGATTTTGATGGTTTCCTGTCTCATATTTAGGTCTTTCATCCATTTTGAATTGTGTGTGTGTGTGTGTGTGTGTGTGTGTGTGTGTGTGTGTGTGTGTGTGTG
>NC_058410.1:61812033-61892033 GCF_002201575.2 Neomonachus schauinslandi
GTGTGTGTGTGTGTGTGTGTGTGTGTGTGTGTGTGTGTGTGTGTGTGGTGTCCTCTTCAATTCTGAATGATACCTTCGCTGGGCAGAGAATTCTTGGCTGGAAGTTTTTTTCCTTTCAGCACTTTGAATATGTTATGCCACTCTCTTCTGGCCTATAAAGTTTCTGCTGAAAAATCTGCTAATAGATTTATGGATTTTCCCTGGAATGTAACAAGTTGTTTTCTCTTGCTGCTTTTAAGCTTAGCTGTGTGTGTACTTTAAACTTTACCATTTTAATTATAATGTATCTTGGTATGGATCTCTTTGGGTTCCTCTTATTTGGGACTCTGGATTCCTGGACCTATATGTTCTTTCTCTGGCTTTAGGAAGTTTTCAGCCATTTTATTTCTTCAAATAATTTTTTCTGCCCCCCTTTCTCTCTCTTCTTCTTCTGGACCTCTTATAATGTGAATATTATTCTGTTTGATGTTGTTTCAAAGATCCCTTAAGTTATTTTCAGTTTTTAAAATTATTTTCTCTTTTTGCTGCCCTGTCTGGATGAGGTCCTTTGTTTTGTCTTCCAGCTTGTTGATCTGTTCTTCTTCTATTTCATCCAGTCTACTACTGAATCCCTCTGGTATGTTTGTCAGTTCAGTTATTGTATTCTTCAGTTCAATAACTTCTGTTTGGTACTTTATAATATTTTTTATCTCTCTTTTTTTGAAGTTTTCACTTCATTTATCCCTTCTCCCAAGTTCAGTAGGCATATTTATGACCACTACTTTGAACTCTTTATCAGGTAGATTGCTTATCTCTGTTTTATTAAGATCTTTTTCAGGGGTTTTGTTTTGTTCTTTAATTTGGAACACATTCATATGTCTCCTCATTTGAGTGGCCTCCTGTAGGAGATGTTCCATGGGGCTCAAAAGTGCTATCATCCATGGCCACCAGAGCCAGGCACTCAAGGGGCATCCCCTGTATGAGCTGTGCATGGTGTCTTCTCTGGTGAGCCTGAAGCTGCTGCATGGGGGTGGAATGGGCTCTCACTCAGTTAGGCTGTGGCAGGTTTCCATGGCACGTGACTGTGGTGCATGGGAGGATGGGGTCCTCAGTAGAGTACACACTTTTGTGCTAACATGTTAGAAGAAGAGTTCCCAATAGCACCTTCCAGCACTGGTATTAGAAAGTTATAATGAAATTGCAAAAGTGGTGTCCAACAAGGTCTCTGTCCTTAGAAAAAGTCCCAACAAGTTCTTAACTCACCAAGAGATGTTTTAAGATCAGGAAATGGTCCCCACATATGGTTTAGCTGCTTTCAAACTAGTGTTTTTACTTTGGGTCCTGTAGCAAGTAAGTCTGTACAGAAGTCTTTTAAGAGCAGGTTCTCTGTTTTCTATAGTTCTATAGATTTCCTATATGCCATCATGTTGGTTCTCAACGCCAGGCATTTTGGGGGCTCATCTTTCCTATGAAGGATCTAGGGCTTGAGTGCTTGATGTGTGTATTTGCTTCTCACTTCCCAGGGTAAATATCCTTATTTTGACATTCCTTCCGATTGTGGATTATTGTGCCAAAAGTGGGTTTTGTTTTTGTTTGGTGAGAAGGTGTCACTCCTCCTACTCATTTCCATACTGTCCCTTTATTCTTTGTTGTGGAGGCTCTGTGAATCCAATTTTTAGGTCTTTTTCAGAGGAAATTATTCTATATGTAAATATAAATTTGTTGTGTCTATAGAAGGAGGTGAGTCAAAATTTTCCTATGCCACCATCTTGAACCACTCTCCAAATACATCTGGTTTCTAATGGCGAGGTTAGTTATATAGAAGACACAGTAAATTTTCCTATAAAACATTGTAATTAATGTTCAGTTTTTGAACGAAAATAATATGAAACCTAAGTTTAAATTAAGATTTATTTTACTGAAAAGTTAATGTATATGTGTTCTCTCTACTTCTAAAAAAATGTTACTGTGTCATTAGTTATGTTTAAATTCTGATAACAATTTTTAATATCAAAGCATTATTTGATGGAAAGAACACACATAAAAAATATACAACATGTATAATAAATCATCTCCAATAACATTAAATAAACTGACCAGTAGTACATGATGTTTATTTTAGTAGGTCTTTGAAACAAAAGTAGAAAATACTTTATTATGACCCATTAATATTTTAATCTAGCAGAGAACAATACTAGAGCAGAAAGTAAAATATTTTAGTAGTATCAATGACAGTTATTAGGTTATTAAGATTAGAAGTGATAATCTTGAAGCAATGAAATATTTTACAATTTAAAACTAAGATTCAAAAATAAAAACCTATAGTTTAATCATTTGATGAAGATAATTGAATATTTTCCCAGAGATAAGAATAAAGCAGCAAATGCTTCATAATAAAAATATATTACCAACTCATCTGTGATGGTTATTTTACCTAGAATATTAGAAAAGTGCCATTTCTGCAATTTTTTTTCATTAATAGTTTGTTGTTTTCAGCATAAGTATTTCTTAAACTTCACATGTGCTTTTAAGAAACCTGAATTGTAAACACTAACAACTTATTTCAAGACTTTCAGTTTGGTAGAATTTTGCAAATCTAATTTTATAAATTATAATATATATTATAAATTATAATATATAATATAAAATAAAATTTTATAAATTATATCTATAGATACTATAATATTTTAGCATCTTGATAGATCATTGTAAAGCACAGCAATTTTTTACTTCCTAGGCACTACAGACATGGGAACCCATATTTATTGAAGATCTACACTATGTCAGCTACACTGCAAGTTTTTTTTTAATAGAGTATCTCATATAATCATTTCAAAAACAGCTGAGACAAATATTATTATTTCCAAACTATAGATCCTATCTCAGGTTTAGAAATGTTAAATACCTTCCCAAAGTTCATAGAGTAATATAAAGCCAAGATAAAACTCACAACTGTGGGACCCCCAATTCTGATATCTTTCCACTGTATCAAACTGCCTCCCATTATTATGGAAGTGAAACCATTATCCTTGAAGCACCTGACACCATGTTTCCCAGGGATTCACCCAGCCTTTCCTGGACTTCAAAATTACTACTTGCTTTTCTCTGATGGCTTATTAAACCTCCCACCCTTTTCAGGTAGAAATGGCAAAAGACTAGACCAAACAGCATAGAAATATGAATGACTAAATGATCAGATTTAAATGTTTACCTTCAGGTAGAGAATAAAATAGAATTTGAATGTGTGTAAAAGAGAGAGACTATTTCTTATAAATTCATACACACAGACACACTCAAGGATGCTTTTCTTCTCCATTTTTGTATAGCCTAGTGTAAGAAACATGCTGCTAATGAGATTTGAGGGATAGATGTCCTTGATATGCACGTACTGACCTATCAAAGGGTCCCAGATCAATCCTTTGGGTTAAGCTATTGGCCCTTGTTAAAACCATGGCTACATTTATAATGAATGAGAAAATGTAGAAAGAAAATAATCTGTTGTTATACTGCTGGGTTTTGATTCCCTGTTGAGTAGCACCAAGAAAGAAATTTTAGACAGAAGTTTTTGGAAAATTTATTATTACAAATATACATGTTCAATGATGTCACCCACATTTGGAAGAGCACATCATTAAGAAATATGAGCTAAGTGTCTTTTTCAAAACTTTGGCAAAAATAATGGCTAAAACTGCTGCAAGAGGATGCAATACTAAAGGATAAAATGATCTTTTATATATACTCTTTGTATAAAAAATGAAAGACAAAATTGAGAGCTAATGCTTTACAGAGCTCAATACGATGCCCTTAGTAAAGGTGGAAGAGGAAAATGACACCTAGAGGGAATAGTAAAAGGAATAAAACATAACAAATACTAAATTCTGGAAATTATGCCATAATAACAAGAACTTGAAAATGCTTAAGATTTTGAAAGAGAAAAATAAGTGGAGCATTACCTTAACTGTTTATGACTTGTAAAAGAGCAAAAGAAAAAGTCCCTCTCCGGTGGCCTGAAGAGGTGGGGAATGAGCAGGTTAGAAAAAGTAAACCTTTCTAAAATAAGACATCCTGCCACGATCCCCAACAGATTAGCACAACTATAGATCAATTTTATCAGAAATGCTATACGCAGGGTGCCTGGATGGCTCAGTCAGTTAAGCGTCTGCTTTAGCTCAGGTCATGATCCCAGGATCCTGGGATCGAGCCCCGCATTGGGTTCCCTGCTCCACAGGGGGCCTGCTTCTCTCCATCTCTCTGTCTCTCATGAATAAAGAAAATCCTTAAAAAAAATGCTATAAGCAAATTATACTTTGCAAAACATTATAAAGGTTTTACATTAAAATATATTTTCATTATACACTCTAATATACTGTCTATATCCAGAGCAGCTATTGCCCAAGGGTGACAGTGGCTGGTAAAGTAGCCTTACCTATATATTTCCACAGAAGCCATTCTCACTGAATGAGTTTCTTACATACAAGGAATTTAGAGCTATTCAGTCCAGCTCAAAGCAGCTCTCCACTCTGACTTCAACATCATCCTCATTCCTCCACTTTTACTCTTATGTCATTCTCAGTTCTTCACTTCAATTCCTGCCATCATCCCCGGTACCTTCAGCCCATATGATCAACTCACCTAGCAATCGAAACTTGTGATTGTTCTGCTAATCCCACTATATCCATGATTATGATAATTTGAATAAACTCATAAGCACCATCACACACCAGACTCTAACTGGAGTAATAAATTCCCAAATCTTACTCTTTCATTACAATTCCACATTCTTTTTACTTTTATCATAATTGCTGTCCACAGGCTTCCCCCTCACTGAGGTTTCCGGTTCCATACTACCATCCTTTTCTCCCAGCTTCCTCTTAGATTCTCTACTCTGTATAACTAGCTAAGACCTCAAGATGCTCCAGCTCAACCTCTCCCACCCATTTACCCCAGACACTGCACCCAAGAATGCAGCCCAACACTTTTGCTGTTTTTACACCTGGGTTGCTTGTGGGATACATTGCCTTTAAAATGTATTCCCTGACTTCAACCTCGCTTTGGTCCTCTTTTATCAATCAGTTGTCTGCTGCTTCCTGCGCCCATTCAAAATACTCACTGTTATCCTCAAAAGCTTTACTAATGATGTCTGCCAGCATATGTTCAACCAACAGCCTTTGAAAAATAAAACAAACAAACAAAAAACCCTAATCTGTAGCATTTGCTGATTTTCAAGCTGCAAATACTCCCAGTGAGCCCATTTCAAGGTACTATGTGACATCACCAAACAGAGTGGGGAAGAAAAAACAGCATGTTTTTCATGATATTTCCACCATATACAATTTTATATATACAAATTTATATTTGTTCTCAGACACAATAGATAAAAATAACCTCAAATGCATAGATAATAGTAAAATGTAAAAAAATAATTAGGAAGTGATAAATGTTGAGTATTACCTTTGTTTTAATGTACTTTGTTTAACTGTAAATTTATGTAATTTACACTATAATAATAGGCATGCTTAACAACTGGCTGGCAAAATTCCTGAAAATTTAGCAGTTAGCTCTACTAGGTAGCACTAGCACATCATTGCTTCACCCATTATAAATCTTCATTTCTCTTTGCCAATGACCCTGCCTCATACTTTACTGAGAAAATAGACTGTATGTGATTTCTTCAATTTCTTGTCCCCGTATCTGTAAATTTCTTTGCAATTTTACTCACTCTGACCTCATTCCCAGCTGTCCAGAAGTGTCTTTTATTCAGTTTAAGATGGATTCTTTCACCTTAGTTATTATGATTTCCTCCCACTAACCTCAGAACTATGTGTTCTTGGCACTCCCTCTCTCTCCTATATTTCCAAGTTCTCTCTCTCCTAGTTCCATCTGTATAAACATATTCAAGATCTCTCATCAATGAATTTAAAAAAACATCTCTTGACCCTTGATTCTATCTATGTCTACCTCTAGCCATCTGCATTTTTCATACCTGCCTATCATTTTTACCAGAAATCCCATAGGAAGAACAGTGCTTATTAGCAGTTTTTATATCCTCATTCTAGTACCTTTCTTTTTTTTCTAAAATCTTATGACATTACTATGGAAAAAGCATGAATCACCTCCAAAATGCCAAACTTCAAAGATTTTTTTTTGAGTTTTCAGATTGCTTTAAAAAAAAATTCTTTCAGCATTTGACCCTATTGTACCTTTCCTCTTAAATTTTCTCTCCCTTCTGACTGTTGCTTGGCCTTTGGCAATCTGCAAACCTGTGAGAGAATGGGCAGGGAATCCTCCATGAGCCTCCCTGCAAGGATGATCAACCTGGCCTCTATGCCAGGAAGGATGCTGACCAGGGTCACTAAATGTTTGCTGTGATGGAGGCTGGGAGAGCTTAAGTCTTTCCAGATACAGGGAGTAGAGAAGCTCTGTCCTGTTACCTTGAGAGGGGAGGATGACTTGGCAAACCAACTGGCTCCTGTATCTATCCTCAATAATTGGATTGTTGCTGCTTATTACATCCCAGCAACTGGACCTGAGATCAAATACCTAGACAGAAGAAAATGCATCTGAGGGGATTTAGAAGAATGTAGAAGATATTCAGAACATTCAAAACAGGTGACTCCTTTGGAAGTATAATTGAGGTGGAGTGAAAAACACAGCTTGAATAAAAAATAAGATCAATGAAGGGGAGGAAATCAGAGGGGGAGACGAACCACGAGAGACTATGGACTCTGGGAAACAAACTGAGGGTTCTAGAGGGGAAGGGGGCGGGGGGATGGGCTAGCCTGGTGATGGGTATTAAAGAGGGCACGTACTGCATGGAGCACTGGGTGTTATACGCAAACAATGAATCATGGAACACTACATCAAAAACTAATAATGAAATGTATGGTGATTAACATAACATAATAAAAGAAAAAAAAAAGATCACCCAAGCAGATTCAAATTTAATATTTATACACACACACACACAAACACACATCCACACACTGGACAATGAATGTTTCCAAAATAAAGGTGATTAGAATTAGCTTATTAGGTCAATTTTCTTCCTCTAAACCCAAAGCAGGAGAAGTCTTAGAAGGAACAGGGATGGTAGGTCCTGGAACCTAATATGAAACTGTGAGAAACCCTGGAGAGATAAAAGGTAGTAGGTTCTAGCACCAGAGAAAACCAGTAACTTCAAATAAGTAGAGGACCATATGACACAGTTCACATGAATGGCAAATACTAGAAGGATAACATTAAATTCTGCCCCAAACTAGAGAATAAGATAGTATTAAGTGTTGGTAGAAGGGCAAATGCTGGTCTCAAGAAAATCTCACAGTCTTCAGTGAAATCAAATATTTAAATACCCAATGACTCATCAATCCTGCTTCTGAGTATATCAGGGCTATAGGACATGTTTACACAGTTGTCTATGTTGTGTGTTATGCAGTTCCAGGGATCATATTTCACATGGGTGAGGCAAATGTGTACTATAAATGAAATCACATATGAAAGTACACAGTCTAAACAAATATTAAGTTGTTAAATTGATAACTAATTAAAAGACAAAATGAATGTATAAAAATATTTTGATATAAATACATATAATTAATTGAAATAGACGGTTATATTCATTCTTAATAAAAGAGTGAAATACAGGAATTCTTCATGTCTAATCTATGTTTTCAATAAAAGTCATCTATTATGGTTGACGTCTTTAAAAATGTATGGAGACAAGGAAAGAGAGTTATTTTTAAATAGCTATACCATACATAAAATCCTATCTTTTCTTATCTTGTTTTTAAAATTATTTTGTCTTGACCTGTCAGTTAGAATTTTTCCCCTGACCTCTCATAATTCAATATATGGAATCCAGAAAAATGGCTGTTTCCATCTGTTTCACTCAAAGTGATCAATATTTAGTTAAGTTCATGAATAATAATGAATATATATCTCCCAGAACGTGCTTTGTCAAATTTTGGTATATAATTTTGTCCAGGATCAGGACCTTGACAGAAGGGTATCTGCATTTTCATTTTATTTTACAAGGGATGTGGGAATGCTGACTATCTACTTTCTACTTTTTTCACCATATTATTGCTTTGTAAAGGAAAGCATTCTGCCACAGTGAAATAGACATGTGTTTCAGAAAATTCTCCCTTTAGGCCCAAACATGGGCTAACTTCAATAAATGAAAGTGGCATAGTTTACAGAATTGGTTTCTCACTAAGTACTTGAGTTGAATCAGCTTTTTAGATGCCTTCAAATTTTTAAGGGACGCAAAAGAAAAAGCATTCTTCCAAGCATCAAGAAAACATTTTACCACAGATAATTGTCCCATTTAATTTGCATTCCAATGCATACCAAACTGAAAAATAGCAATACTCAGAAGGCCAACCCGATGGAAGACTTCCCATCAAGTAATAAAATGATAGGTAATAAGAGGGAGGGGAGAAAGGGCTGGGAGAAATGGCTTAGTGGAGTTGATGGGTTGGTTGCAAATATCCAAGTTCAAATTATCAGCCTTTCTTCCTGCCTCACTTACTACTTGTTACCAGCAACTCCTCTGCCAGCAAGAAGAAAAAAAAAAAGGAAGAAAGAAAAAAATAAAAAAGGAAAAAAGAAAGAAAGAAATTTTAAAAAATACCCAGACAGCCTAAGAAATCAGCCGACAAACCTCATTATTGATGGCGTCAGGTGGTAAATCAATGCCAGAGGAAAATCAATGATAAAAATATTTTTTAGTGGTGCATACAGATGAAGAGCATCAGCAGCATTTCTTGATGGAAACCACAAAAGTCTGCACCCACACCTGAGTTACCACTTCACAGGAGGCAAGAACTTATCTGGTGCTTTAGGGATACTAATTTGTCCTGTATGAATTCCGTGTTGTAGTATGTGTAACTGTTTTCTGTGAAAAGAACAGAAAACAAAAGACATGGAGAGTACACTGACAGTAAAATATAATTTCTCAATGGTGTTTTGCTTTTTTTTTGGATACTTACTACATATATGGCTATTTAATAAGTTTAAAGACTGGAAAGTTTGAGAGTTGGAAAGCATGCCCAAATTGAAAAGCATGTCAGTTTTTCATTTGAAGAGTATGTGAAAATAATTTTCATTGCATGGAAAGATAAAACTCTAAAAATAATTCCATATCAAAGGATGCTTACTTAAGAATGGAAAATGATAGTGAAGCAATTTTGAAGAATCATCCTGATTTATAACGTATAGTACCAAAATATCCCTACACTGCATAATTTTCTTTCTAAATCATAGACCAGCTCAGATCAGAGCACTCTCCCAGCCCAAAGCTCATGGATCCTATGAAGAAGTGATCAGACTAAGATTAATTCTGGGTGAATTGGGGAGCTGGTGAAAGGGTATCACTAAAGTCAGGCTTACTCTGTTGCTAATGAAGCATAATTTAGGTCCTCATTTATGCAGTTATCTTCCAAGGTTCTGAGAGGAGTGCTAAAAGTCTTATATACATAATTATGAAGTCATTTTCCTAAAGAGGGTCTCCCAAAGTTGTAAACTTCAGGAGCCATAAAACTTGGATTTGCCCTTAGGTGTTACCCAGTCGAAGTCTACAGAGATGAATGTGTTCCTTAGTAAATAGAGGAGAACCTATTAGTCTGCCAGAATTGTATCCTCTTCAAGGGAGAAAAAACTATCTTCTTGAAATAGATTATATGACTTTCACCAAGGAGAGAGAATGCAGAACCCCACTTCAAGGTAAAAATAACACAGAATTCCTAACAAGATTTTATTTACCCTCTCAGAGGAAATGAAGTACAGTTTAACAAGTATTACTAGAAGTACTTTATAAACCACATGTATTTTTTACTTGCCTTTGTATTATATTTTTAAAAATTTGTATTATACATAGCTTCTTTCCATATACTGATTTGCAGTGAAATACCCAAAGTTGTTTTTAAGGCTGTGATGAGCCAGGAAGCCTTTGTTCTTCCCAGAGACAATCTCAGATGAACAGGACTAGAAAATGCAGTGGTAGAAACTTAAAGGAGGAAAATAAGCTGATCAAGTCCACAAGTCTGTAGGTAGACAGAAATGAGGGAAGAGGAAGTAAGATGAGAGTGGCTGAAAACTCAAGCCAAGATGAATACTTTCTCTAATGCCTCACCGTCAAGTCAACCCATCATGAAACCCCATTGGCTCTTATTCTAAAATATTTCCAGATCATTTTCTTTTGTCACCTTTTCTATCACTACCACCTAAGCCATTATCCTTTCTTGCCTGATTCTTCCAGCAGTCTCCTGACTATCCTCCTGAATTCTACCCTTCACCTCCCCCACGCTCCCGCTTATTCTCTGCATAGCAGTCAGAGTGATCCTTTTAAAATAGAAGTCAGGTCACGTCATTCTCTGCTCAGACTGAAATGTAATTCTAAAAATGGCCCACAAGGTCCTTTGTAATCTGCATTTCTTACCTCACTTCTCTATCATCTTTCTGCCTTATTTTTTACTTCTTCCTCCCTTGATTACTCTGCTTCAGCAATACTGGCCTTCTTGCTGCTCCCCGACCATATCAGGCACACTTCTACCTCAAGGCCTTCCCACTTGCTGTTCTCTCCAGATATCCACATGGATCATATCCTTTTTTCAGGTTTGGCTCACATGTTACCTTTTAACCAACACCTTCTTTGGCCATCATATCTAAAATTGCATGTTTCCCTTCAACATTGCTTATCTCTCTTCTTGGATTTATTTTTCACATTAGCATTTATTGCTATTGATAACTGTATATTTTATTTTATTTTTGCTCTTTGCTACTTCACAGTAGATGTGAGGACTGTAAGGGAAAGGCATTTTGTCTTTTGCTTACTGCTCAATTCCCAGTGCCTAGAATGGGTCAGGCACTTAGTAACTGTTCAGTAAGTACTCCTTGAAGGAACGAATATGTTAATGAGTGATTGAGCAGAACAATACATGTGGGACTCTCAATAAGCTTCTTATTGTCTTTAGTATAACTTAAACTCTTTTGCAAAGCATTAGATGTCCTTCATAATGTGTCCTCAACTGATTTTTCCAGACTCATTGCTTACCATTCCCCCTCTATACTCTGCCAAACAGTCAGGAAAACCAATCTATCCGTTATCTTCTTAACAGCTCAAGCCCTTTCATGCCTCATTCTCTTGTTCACATTGTGCTGTCTCCCTGGAAAGTCTCTTTTTATCTTTTCTTCATTCTTTCCTTAGCTAATTCCTGCACATCTCTAGAGACCTAGTTCCAATGCCTTTTTCCTCTGTGAAGTCGTCTGTGACTCTCCTAGACAGAATTAATTAATCCCTGCACAGTGCTTCCAGAGTAGATTTTATGTGTCTCTTTTAAAACAATCAAATTATAACAGTTATTTATAACCCCAGCATGGAATACAGTGTCTGACACATAATAAATATTTGCTGAATAAATCAATATCTAAGAGTTCCATCTTTCTAAGCCCAAGATATCAGGTTAATCCTGATAGAATTTTGCCACTAATTTCTTACCAACCTGGCTATACCCATATTACTGTCATGATTATTGATAATTAATATCCATTAAGTAATCACCACATGCCTCACATTGTTTAAAACACTTTACAAATAAGATTTTATATCATTATCGTAAGTGCTTTCTTTATAAGTCCTGCTTGAGGAAACTGAGTCATCATATGGTTGAGGAAAGTTGAGGAAACTGAGTCATTATATAGTTAATAAAGGTCTGCTTCCTGAAAATGTGCTCTTGTCCATGAAGCTATAGCATCTCCCAGAGAAATGGTTTATCCAGAAAGCCTGTGATAAGTAAGAAACTATTCAAATATACATCTTTCACTTTCCGAGTGCCATTAGTAGAGCATATCTTCACAAGGCATATAAACCTCATTAGATTAAAGACTATTAGACTAAATCATGGTCCATTGACAATATGTTAGTGAGACTCCAAAATGTGTATAAGTTCAGGAAGATTTATGGAATTAACCAATGAAGCACTAGATATTTTAATAAATGGTAAGAGAATGGAAAAAGTGTTACCCTGTGAGTAGAAATTTTCATACAAGAAATTCCCCCTCCTACACAAAAAAATTAGCTCCAAAGAAAGAGTGAGGATTTATCAGTATACCATCCAAGCCTCTTACTAGCCATCATCAGGTTAGCTGCCCTCATTGATCTTAAATAACCTTTTAAAGAGAAAGTTAAAAAATGAAACCCACACATGAAAAGGGGTGATGTATTTGTGAAGGACTACTCATACAAGGGAGTTGTAGAACAAAAGGGGAACTTATCACTTATATTTAATATCTCAAGAACACTCCTAGACTTTAATCCCATTTTAAGAAGCAACAAAACCAGATTTTAAAAAGTTAGCTGGCAATTCTACTTTCCAGTCTGGCATGCAACTTGGAAATCATCACTCTGTCCAAACAACAAGTAAAAAGCTGATCAAACTGAAAAATCAATCTCCCAAAATTGGAGAGACAGAGGTGAATCACAACTTATTGGAGCAAAAACCTCTGCAGGACACAGTACCGGGACAGGAAAATCTAAACTTTAAATTGACAAATTGCTGGAAACCCAGTGTGAATAAGTCTGAGAGTTAAAAACTCCAGGGGGATCTAGTCCTATGAAAGCCCCCCCAGTTTTGTGAGTTTTACCTCACAAAACTCTACTAGGTCCTCACAGTAATTAGAGAAAACTCCCCTCTACTTTCTGGCATGGGAAGGGGGAAAAGAATCATTTTGAAATATGCCAGAGAATTCTGTTCTTCACAAGGCCTGCTCTCAAAAAAACCTGTTTCCCGAGACTGTAAGTTGTTAGGATTTTTTTTTTCAGAGCCTAAACAACCTGGGCAAAGGGAAATGCCCAACTCCACCCCATTTTAGCCAACCTGTCCCACCTAATGGTGCAGGAAAACTGAGAAGCACTTGTGAAGTTCACAGGCCAGAGGTATAGGCTCACTAATCATAGAACTATGGAACACTTTACCAACATATTACTAAAGATCCATTTATTGCAGTTCTTTTTACATCATGTTCAGTGATAGAAAATTATAAGGCATAATAAAAGGCAAAAAACCCACATGGCTTGAAAAGACAGCAAGCAACAGAAGCAGACTCAGATATGGCAAGAAACAGACTGGAAATTTAAAATAGGTATGATTAATATGTTAAAGGACCTAAAAGATAAAGTAGAGAGCATGCAAGAACAGATAGTCAATGTAAGCAGAAAGATGGAAATTTTAAGAAAGAATAAAAAAGAAATGCTAGGGATAAAAGAGACACTATAATAGAAATGAAGAATAACTTTGATGAGTTCATTAGTAGACTGGACATGGAGAAAAAAGATCCTCTAATCTTAAGGATATTTCAATGGAAACTTTCAAAACTGAAAAGTAAGGAGAAAAAAGACTAAAAAACAACAACGACAACAACAAAACAATATAAAGGACTATAGGACAACTACAAAAGATGTAACATATACATACAGGGATACCAAGAGGAGAATAAAGAAAAAAAAGAAAAGAAGAAATATCTGAGGCAATAATTACTGCGATTTTCCCCTAGATTAATGTTAGATGCCAAACCATAGAAATGGAAAGCTCAGAGAACATCAAGCAGGATAAATGCCCAAGAAACTTCACCTAGACACATCATATCAAACTCCAGAAGATCAAAAATTTTAAAAATCTTGAAAGACGCTAGAGGACTAATACACCTCACCTTTAGGAGAGCTAGGAGAAGAATTAGATCTGGCTTCACGTCAGAAACCATGCAACTAATGAGAGTTAAATATTTAAAGTGTTGAGAGAAAAAAAAAACCCACCAACCTAGAATTCTGTACCCTGAGAAATTATCTTTCAAAGTGAAGGAGAAATACTTTCTCAGACAAACAAAAATTGAGAAAATTATTGCCAGTGGATCTGCCTTGCAAGAAATGTAAAAAAAAAAAAAAAGTTCTTCAGAGAGAAGGAAAATTATATAGATCAGAAACTTAAAAAAAAAAGAACATAAAGAAAGGAAGAGCATCAGAGAAGGAATAAGTGAAAGTAAAATAAAAACTCTTATTTCTCAAGTCCTTAATTGATTTAACAGGTAACAGTTTGTTTAAAATAATAATAGCAACAATGTGTTTATTAAGTATACATATTATATATGTGTGTGCATGTGTATAACTATATATATATTGTGTATATCGACTCTTGACCAACAGAGGGGTCAGGGGCATCAACCCCCATGTATTCAAAAATCTATGTATAACTTTTGACTCCTCAAAAACTTAACTACTAATAACTTACTATTGACTGGAAGCCTTACAAATAACAAAACAGTCAATTAACATACATTTTGCTTGTTATATGTGTTATATACTGCATTCCTATGTAAAGTAGGCTAGAGAGAAGAAAGTGCTATTAAGAAAATCGTAAGTAAGAGAAATACATTTACAGTACTGTACTATAAAAAATCCAAGCATAAGCAGACCCCTACAGTTCAAACCTATGTTGTTCAAGGGTCAACAGTGTGTGTGTGTACATACACACAACACACACATACTGTATATGATATAGTGTCATTTGAAAGTGGACTTGGAATATTTGTAAGTGTATACTGCAAACTATGGGTGAATCACCAAAAGAAGTAAAAAACAAAAAGTATAGCTGATTGTCTAAAAAGGAAAGAAAATGGAATCATTTCAAATGCACATTTAAAACCACAAAAGGCACAAAAAGAGTGGAAGACAAAAGTAGGAGAAAAGAACAAGGGCAACAAATAAAAAGAACAGTGAAAAATATGGTAGATATTATTCTAACTATACCTATTACCACTTTAAAGTTCAGTGGTCTAAATACACCAATAAAGGACAAAATATTTTCAGAATGGATCAAAAGCCTAGATCCAACGATATGTTTTCTATAGGAAACCCACTTTAAATGTAGAAACACATATCTATTTAAAGTAAATGAGTGGAGAAAGACACACCAATTCTAATACTAATCAAAAGAAAGCAGGTGTAGTTACATTAATTTCAAACAGAACTGATTTCAGAGCAAAAAATGTTATCAGGGATAAAGAGAAACATTAAATAATATTAACAGGGGGTCAACAGTAAAGATATAATAATCCTTAACATCTATGCATCAAAATATGTGAGAGCATCAAAATATGTGATGCAAAAAATGATAGAATTTCAAGGAGAAATAAATGAATCCACTGTCATAGCTGGAGACTTTAACACTATTCTACCAGAAATGGACAGATCTAGCAGACAGAAAATCTGTAAGGATATAGCTGAGCTTAACAGTGCCTACAGTCAATTGGATACAATGGACATGCAGAGACTACTTCATCCAACAGCAGCATATTATACATTCTTCTCAGACTTACAAGGATCATTCACCAAAATAGACACATTCTGGTTCATAAAGCACACTTAACAAATCTAAAAGAATAAAAATCATACAATGTCTGCTTTTATACTATAATGGAATTAAACTAGACATCAGTAAACAGAAAAGTAGCTGGCAAATCCCAATATATGTGGTGAATAAACAAAACAATACAATTCTAAATAACACATGGGTCAAAGAAGATCAAAAGAAATTACAAAATATCTAGAACTAAATGAACATGAAAATACAACGTATCAAAATTTGTAGATTGCAGTGAAAACAGTATTTAGAGGGAAAGTCACAGCATTGAATGTATATATTAGAAAAGAAGTAAGATCTAAAATCAATAATCTAAGCTTCCAATTTAGGAAACCAGAAAAAGAAGAGCAAATTAATTCCCAAGTAAGAATAATAAGAAATAATAAAAATTAGAATAAGAATCAATGAAATTGAAAAGAAGAAATCAATGGAGAAAATCAATAAAACCAAAAGCTGGTTATTTGAAAAAAAAATCAATAAATTAATTTTGGATACCTTCTAGCCAGGATAACCAGGAAAAAACAGAATAAACACATTACTAGTATCAGAAAGGAATGGGGCTATCAGTATTGAATCTATCATATTAAAAGGATAATAAAGGGGTATTATGAACAACTCTATGTCCCAAATTGGATAACCTAAATGAAATGGACCAGTTATTTGAGAGACATAATCTGCCAAAACCCACACAAGAATAACAAAATGAACAGGCCTAAATTAAAGAAATTGAATCAATAATTCATAATCTTCCCAAACAGAAAGCATGAGGCCCAGATGGGTTCACTGGTGAATTCTACAAAGATTTTAAAAAAGAAATTATACTGATTCCCTACAATCTCTTCCAGAAGATAGAAGCAAAGGGAATACTTCCTAACTTATTCTATGAGGCCAGCATTACTCTAATACCAGAACTAGAGAATGACATTACAAGAAAAGAAAACCACAAGACTGTTTTATTCATGAGCACAGATACAAATCCCTCACAAAATATTGACAAATCAAATCCAATAATGTATAATAAGAATTATACACCACAAACAAATTGGATTTATCCTAGGCATGCAAGCCTGGATCAACATTCAATAATCAATTAATTTAATCCATCACATCAACAAGCTAAAGGAGAAAAATCACATGATACTATCAAGAGATACAGAAAAAGCATTTGACAAAGTGCAATATGCATTCATGATAAAAATTCTCAGCAAACTAGGAATAGAAGGAAGCTTCTCCAATTTGATAATATCTACTAGGAACCTACAGCTAAAAATAAACCAACCAACCAACCAACCAAACAAACAAAAAAAACCCTACAGCTAACAAAATACTTATTGGTGAGAAACTCAAAGCTTTACCATTAAGATCAGAAATATGGCAAGGATGTTCCTTCTCAAAACTCCTTTTCAACATCAGGACTGAACATACTAGTTAATGCAATAAGATGAGAAAAGGAAATATAAGGTACACCAACTGGGAAGGCTGCAATAAAACTGTGTATTTTTGCAGATGATATGATCTCTATGTAGAAAATCAGGATTAATTAAACAAACCCTGGAAGTAAAGAGTAATAATAGATTGTAGGAACGCCCGTGTGGCTCAGTTGGTTAAGCATCTGTCTTCTGTTCAGGTTGTGATCCCAGGGTCCTGGAACTCAGTCCCACATTGGGCTTCTTGCTCAGTGGAGAGCCTGCTTCTCCCTCTGCTACAGCCCCCCTGCTTGTGCTCTCTCTCTCTCTCTCTGACAAATAAATAAAATCTTTAAAAAATAAATGAATGAATGAATAAATAAATAAATAGATTTATTTTAAAAAACAGCTAGATTGTAGGATACAAAAGCCATTTACTTTCTTCTATACCAGCAATGAACAAGTGGGATTTGAAATTGCAAACACAATACCATTTCCATTAACACCCTTCACATGAAATATTTAGGTATAAATCTAATAGAATTTGTACCAGGCCTATATATGGAAAACTACAAAACTCTGATGAAAGAAATCAAAGTAACTAAATAATGGAGCTAATATTCCATGTTCATGAAGACTGACTATTGGCAAGATGTTAGTTCTTTCTAACTTGAGCTACATATTCAACAATTCCAGTTAAAATCCCAGAAAATTTTTTGGTGGAAACCAACAAACTAATTTTAAATTTTATGGACAGATAAAAACACAGAATGGCCAATACAACATTGAAGGAAAAGAACAAAGCCAGAAGACTGACACTACCCAACTTCAAAACTTATCATCAGCCTACAGTAATCAAGACAGTGTTTTATCAAGTGAGAGAATAGACAAATAGATTAATGGCACTGCATGAAGAGCCCAGTACGACCCAAACAAATACAGTCAACTTAACAAAGAAGCAAAGGCAATACAATGACACAAAGACAGTCTTTTCAACAATGGTGCTGGAACAACTAGAAATCCACATGTAAAAAACTGAATCTAAACATAGACCTATACCCTTTACAAAAATTAACTCAAATTGCATCATGGACCTATATGTAAAATTTAAAACTACAAGATAACATAGGAGAAAACCTAAATAACTCAGGTATGGTGATGACTTTAGATATAACCCTAAAGGAATGATCCATGAAAGAAGGAATTGATAAGCTGGACCTAATTAGAATTAAAACTTCTACTTTGTGATATGCACTATCAAGGGAATAAGAAGACAAGCCACAGATTGGAAAAAAAATTATTTGCAAATCACATTTCTAATAAAGGACTATTGTGCAAAATATACAAACAGCCCTTAAAATTCAACAGTAAGAAAGCAAACAACCTGATTTAAAAATGTGCCAAAGACCTGAACAGAGACCTAGCAAAGAAGGTATACAGATGGCAAATAAGCATATGAAAAGATATTCTACATCACATGCATTTTTTTAAAGATTTTATTTGTTTATTTGTGAGAGAGAGAGAGAGTGAGAGAGAGTGAGCACAAGCCAGGGGAGAGGCAAAGGGAGAGGGAGAAGCAGACTCCCCACTGAGCAGGGAGCCCAATGCAGCCCGAACCCAGGACACAGAGATCATGACTGAGCCACCCAGGTGCCCCACACATCACATGTATTTAAACAACAATGATCTACTCCGCATCTGTTAGAATGGCCAATATCCAAAACACTAACAATACCAAATGCCCATGTGGATGTGGAGCAACAGAAATTCTCATTCATTGATGAATAGGAATGCAAAATGGTACAGCTACTAAGAGAGACATTTTGGAGATTTCTTACAAAGCTAGATATAATCTTACCATACGATCTAACAATTGTGCTCCTCAGTATTTACCCAAAGGAGTTGAAAACTTATGTCCACACAAAAACCTGCATATGGATGTTAATAGCAGCTTTATTTATTATTGCCAAAACTGGAGATAACAAAGGTGTCCTTGAGCAGGTAAATGTGTAAATAAATTGAGGTACATCCAGACAGTTGAATATTATTCAGTGCTAAAAAGGAATGAGCTATATCAAGCCAAAAAAAGATGTGGAAGAAACTTGAATACATATTACCAAGTGAAAGAAGTCAATCTGAAAATGCTAATATTTTATGATTCCAACTATTTGACATCCTGGAAAAGGCACAACTGTGGAGACAGTAAAAAGATATTGGGGAAGGTCATTGAAAAGACATGACCGCAGTTGACCTGTGAGATGGACCCAAGCAATTAGAGGCTTCTCACCCCATCCTCCGTTTTTGAAATGTGGGTTCTGCTGGTCTTTCCCACTCCCAGAGACTGCTCCAAGGACATGACCTTGAGATACTGATGTGGTATTGAGAACACTTACATGGTATATATGACTGAACCCTGTTAAGATTTGGCAGGTTGTGGGCGCCTGGGTGGCTCAGTTGGTTAAGCAACTGCCTTCGGCTCAGGTCATGATCCCGGAGTCCCGGGATCAAATCCCGCATCGGGCTCCCTGCTCAGCGGGGGGTCTGCTTCTCCCTCTGACCCTCCCCCTTCTCATGCTCTATCTCACTCTCTCTCAAATAAATAAATAAAATCTTAAAAAAAAAAAAAAAGATTTGGCAGGTTGGTGCAAGGATCCATTCATCTTGCTGCTGCCCAAGGCAAGCCTTGTACAAGTTCCTTTTGCTTATTAAAACTGCCACCTACCAACCTGCCTCTTTCTTCAGACTCTCCCTTACCTTCATGTATGGGGATGATTTCAGACTCTACCGGGGTGCTCTGGAGATAATTGTAAACCATCAAAGGATTAGAAGAGTCAGTGATTAGGTGTCAGGGAGGGGTGAATGGACAAAGCAGAGAATTTTTAGGGCAGTGAAACTACTCTATAATTCTGAAATGATGGATACACGTCATTATACATTTTCAAGACCCATAGAAATGTACAGCATCAAGCATGAGTTCTAATGTAAACTGTGGACTTGGGTGATAGTGTGATGTCAATGTAGGCCCATTGATTGTAGGAAATGTTTCACTCTGGTGGAAGATTTTGATATTAATGCAGGTTGTGCATATGCTGGGGGAAGCAGAGGGTATTTAGAAATCTCTGTACCTTCCACTTAATTTTTCTCTGAACCTTAAACTGCTCTTAAAAATAGTCTATTTTGGGGGGGCATCTGGGTAGCTCAGTTGGTTAAGCATCTGCCTTCAGCTCAGGTCATGATCCCAGAGTCCTGGGATTGAGCCCCGCATCAGGATCCCTGCCACTCTCCCTGCTTGTGCTCTCTCTCTCTGTCAAATAAATAAATAAAATCTTTTAAAAAAATAGTCTATTTGTTAAAAAAGCTCTCCAGCACCAATTTTTATCAATAAAATTCACAGTTTTACTTTACAACTAACTAGTCATTTTAAAAATAATCAAAAGAAAAAGCTAGAAGTTTTAAAGTCTGCCTTCCTATATCCATTAATTCATCCTTTTATTAAGTGTTTTATTTAGGAACAGATCTCTTTTACAGTAACTGTACTTAGGTGTTGCCCTCTTTGAATCAGATTTTTTTTTATCTCACTCTTTGTTTTGAGTTTGCCAAGAGACATTTAAATAAATTGGATTGTATAGAGAGCATTTTTAAAAGTGAGAGAATAATCCTTTGCTTTTCCTCAATCTCTGCTAAAGTGGCTTTTTAAAAAAATGTTAGTTATGGGATGAAGGCAAAACTTGTCTATCTTTCAAATTCTTAGCTGTTGAAAAGATAAAATTTCAGATCCCTCTTAGCAGCACACAATGAGTGGGCAGCACCTCTCTGGGGTATATGGATTTTGGATTATGCCATAAAAGATGACTTTTCCTTGATTGAGGTGAAAGGTGGAACTAACCTAGGAGATGAACTCATGAGTAATTCTATAGATAAACACTTTCAGAGAAGAACTGTAAATGTAATTTTCTGATGAAAACTCAGGTTTTTTTAAAGCTTCCAATCAAAAGTCATCTGAAAACTTCTGGAAAATGAATCTGGAAGATTGAGAAGAATTGAAGGAGATTTAAGAGGAACACGGTTACTGGAAAAGATTTAGAATTATTCTCCAATAGATTTATCCCTGCTTGTCTTTACCAATCTGTCTTACATAGTGCCTCAGAGAAATATTTCCAATCCGTGATAGTGAACTGGAAGCTACTGGTTAGCATGACTCCAGTCAAGCCCAAAATGTGGTCTACATTCCCTTGTGGTAGAATTTGGATTTAAACACTTAGCTTTAGGAAAAGTTGTGGCTACTGTGATTTAAAATATCTACTGCAAGACAGATGTTTGTAGTAAATGATATTTGATTTACAAATGTTGTAGACACCACTTCCCCAACCACCTCCACCAGCCCCTGATTTTTTTTTTTTTTGTCAGATAAAATCATAAGTCAGTCATAGTTATTTGTGAAGGGAGTCCATCGTGGCCCAAATGCAGAAGTAATATTTCTTCTACTATTTCTCTGGGGGGTGAGCTCATTTCCTCCATATAACACAAGTTGCCATAAAAATAAGAGTGAAAAGAGTCTTTCGCAATTAATTATTTTAAACACACACACACACACACACACAGAGTACTATATAGCAAAACAATATCGAAGTCAGTATTTCATTTCATGCCTTTCTAGAAACCCTAAGGGATCCAATCCACTGCATTTTGAAAAAAATTGCTACTTACAGAGGAGTGCAAGAATTACAAGGGATTAAAATTGGTCACCATGAGAACAAATGGATATCTATAGGAATTTCGTTTGACTTCTCAAGATCCAATTAGGACATCCCTAGTGATCCTAAAAGCAGTGGATAAGACCACAAAATATCCAGTTAGTTCTGGATATGTGCTGTTGGCTTAATGTAACATGATGTCTTGCTTTTCAAGAATATTTTATATAATATTATTCTTTTTTTCTCCATTTTGGTTGTTTTCCCAGCTATAGCATACCTGGATCATTTTTGTTTACATTTACTGAGAAGTGTCACTGAATGTTTTAGAAGTCTTATCATTTTTATCTTACTTTGAAAGTCTAAAGATGATATCTGGTCATCCCTGGTCACAGCAGACTCATTAACATATCTAATCTAATCATGATCTGAAAGGATCTTTATAGCTTTTGTCCTATGGCTGGCATTTCTCTCTGCTGCTTTTGATTTCCACAACTACTAAATGTGCCAATTAAAGTGATTAGGGAATATATAAGGAATCATATACACTAAACATCAAAATGTAGAAAATTATGCCTTTAATAAGTGAATACATTAGGAAAATATGCATGTACATTTTGATAGCAACTTCATCAAGAAAACACATTTCAATATTATTTTTGTTTACTTTAAGTTGTCAGTCATTAAAATTCATTAATGATTATAAAATCATTTACCAGTCTAACCAGACTCCCAAGATTTTCACTGGGGAAAAGAAAAAAAAATACATCTGCAAGCTCCTATGATAGGGAAATCTCATTTGCAAAGCAGCCTGAGAAATGTTTATTTGGTAAGACTGATTAAAAGCATTATTAAATATTCATCAACTCCCCCATTTCATTCCTTCCTCTTCTTTTATTCTGCTAGCAACACTGACAGATAAGGTCCTATAGTCTAACACTTACATAATCAAATGCAGGAAGAAGTATACCTAACTTCATAACCATCAGGAAAGACATTCAAAAAGCTAGAATGGAGACTAATAGCTTGAAGTTCTTTTTTTTATTCTTTATGGACAAAGTACTACAACAAAAATACACCTTATATTCCATGATAGAGCATTTCCCTTTGTTTAAACAGGAAATATTTATCACCTCAAGTATTAAGTTTTGGATTCTTTTATTTTTGTTTAATTTTTTTTCCTATCCACTTTATAGCAGACACTGAGATCATATAGGTGTGACTAAAGAATTACATCTTCAGTTCCCTTCCAACAAGGTGACCACTCTGCAAGAACTCCAGTTCTCAGAAACAGTGACTCATATCCTGATCAAGCACATTAAAGGTCATCTAAGTAATGCCAGGAAAGGATGTGGCTCCCTGCCAAGCTTTCTCTTCCCAGTTTTTAAGTGAAAACAATGGTCATGTTTCAAATGAGTACATGCAGTCTTATTTACAAACTTCAATGTTTTAGCTAGCCATAGGATTGCTATGACAGATGAAGTATTCTGAACTAGTTCAGTAGCACCTGAAACATCAAGAGATTGAGATTTGTGACAAATAGTCACAGCACTGAAGTTGGATGGGCGTCTGGTTTGACATGGGGCTAGAAGCAAAAAAATTATTATATTATACAATAATCATATTCTAATGCTTATTGTAACATTTCCTGAATTGAATGACAAGAGTAGAATATCATTAACAAGGCTGTACAACTTAACACGGCAACACTCTTGAAAAGAAAAGAACGTTGGCTTTTGTCATAATTCCATTAAGTATACCCAATTTGAATGACTGATGAATGGCACTTTACTACTTTCCTGTCTAAATTTTAGCAGCATGGTGGGATTGAACTTTTGAACTTGTGTCCACATGCATATTTTACTAAGAGTCCTGTTTCACATTTTAAATGGGTGCCTGCAATAGTGCTATAGGGGGAGATAGAAATGTTGTTGACTATTTCAAGTAAAAGTACATACTATTGCTATGGTGAGCGCTGAGAATTGTGTAAGACTGTTGAATCACAGACCTGTACCTCTGAAACAAATAATACATTATATGTTTAAAAAAAAAAAAAAAAAAAGAAGACAGTAGGAAGGGAAAAATGAAGGGGGGGAAATCAGAGGGGGAGATGAACCATGAGAGACTATGGACTCTGAGAAACAGACTGAGGGTTTTAGAGGGGAGGGGGGTGATGGGTATTAAGGAGGGCACGTATTGAATGGAGCACTGGGTGTTATATGCAAACAATGAATCATGGAACACTACATCAAAAACTAATGATGTAATGTATGGTGATTAACATAACATAATAAAATTAAATTAAAAAAAAAGTACATACTTATTGACAGCTGACTTCACCACCTGAGAATGTGGTATTCGAGCTACAGAAAGACTGCAAAGTAAAAAACAAGTAGGAACAACAGAGAAATGATTGTCGTTCAGAAGATCACAAGTGTGACTGAAACTATCTAGGTTCAGCTACTTTCTAGCTCCAGTTTTCCTGTCTCTTTCTTTTTTATCATCTCCTACCTGCATTTATTTTGTTGCCACTTCCCTATTTTTCCTAGCAAAATTATTGTGTATGTTGAAATTCACTACGATCTGCAAAGAATCCAAAGTCGTTGCCCCTTTGGATTTTGCTAGGAATGAAATCATTGGTCTACATGCCTTCTTTCCTTTCATTTTCCATACACCACTGACTTCCTTGCCCTTTTCTTCCTTCAGTATATTTTTTAGAAAAATTCTAATTCTTAAGTCTGTTTTTATACCTGCAGGCAGGCTGAATGTAACTGGAGAAAAGCACCACAACCACATAGACTGTGTATTTAAATGCAGTTTAAATTCATGACCATGAACTTTAGGGGCTCCGTACTGGTCTCCAGCAGTCCTGTAACACTTCACTTATTCATTCATTGGTCCACGTTCCTAGGTGATTATTCTGTAACTTCTCTCTTCCTAAACCCTCAACATCTCCTCCTCCATTTCTACTCTCCACCAAAGACCCTGTTTCCTATTTCACTGAGAAAAAGAAGCAGACAGAAGAAAACATGCTCGAGCTCCCACTACCATATCCCCAGCCACTATAATCTCTACTTGATGTATTTGTCTCCCTTCTTGTTAAAACAGATGGATTCCTTGAGCTTCTAAGACTATACCTGTGTGACTCATGTCCTTCTGTGTTTTCTTTGTTCGCTCTGTGCCAGCCCCACTGGTCACCCTGCTGATCCTTGAGCAGTAGCCATAACTCAGCCTTGGATCCTTGGATCTGCTGCTCCAGGTGCTCAATGACAGCCCTTCAGGTAATGATTGGCTGCTCTCTCATCAGCTTCAAGTGGTTTGCTGAAATAATTCATGCTCAGTGAGTCTTACCATGACTACCCTACCTAAAATTGTGATCTGCTTCCCACCCTTCACTCTCCTTATGCCCCCATTCTATGGCCCTACTTCACTTTTGCTTTTATTTCATTGAAGGTATTACCTAATATACTATTTTTCTACTTGAATTTTATTCATTGTTTATTTTACATATTATTAGTATGTTAGAATATAATCTTAATTAAAATAGTCCTCTTTTGTCTGTATTACTGCTATTTGATAGTAGATCTTTGATATATATTTGTCAAATGAACACATAATACATACTTATAATCTGAGAAAAATTATTTCCACATGAAATCAGGGAGATAAAAGGAAAGAACTGGGGACAGAAAAGCACTAAATGGCTGTAAAATAGCTTTCAAATGGGTTCAAAAGGAATAAAAAGGAAAATAAAAGGAAGAAAAAAAGGATAGAAGTTGAAGTTTGCAGGAAATAATTGTAGAAGTGAGTGTTTCAAAGGATAGGTGGTTTACAATTCAATATAGTAATTTTAAAATAGGATAAAAGAATTTTAGGATTGAAATTATTTTTAAAAGTAATTTTAATATTTATGTATTAATATAGATAATTAGTATGCATTAATATAGTACATGTTAAAATATGATAATATCTGCATTAATATAAAATATTAATAATAATTAATGTTAATAAATGTTAATATATAAATAATACATTAATATATTACATAGAGTATATATATATATATATACATATATATATATATGTAATATGCAAAACTTTCCCTGTATTTTTCTCCATTAATGCTATTGCTGGTATGCAAATAAAGCCGGCCAACAAACTGCTGTAATACCCACTTCACTTTAATTAACTTATAAAATATACATCAAAGTTCCCATTTCCTTACTTCCTTGAAAATGACACTTTCTAAGGTCAAATTCTGTGATTTTTCACTCATAATATACAGATACACCTGCTTCCCTTGATGAGCTTGATTTCTTTCTTGCCTGACTACCTGACATTTTAATGAAAAAAGGGTCCTTTCACTTCTGACTATAGGCTGATCAGCCTACTGCTATAGACGTCCAATGCTTGGAAACCATGATTAATAATTTGTTGTTGGGATTGCCTATGGCCCTAATGTATTTCCCCTACAGTGTTTAGAAGTCCTCTACTCCCACCTGCTCAGATGCCTTTTTGTAATCTCCATCATCTCCATTTTCTGTTTAATTCATCAATAATTGAGCCTCCCAACATCCCCACACCCTACCAAGCTGATGAGTTGGCTATATTCTAAACTAGCAAATATTCAAGTTAATACTGTACCATTATTCTCCTCATCATCCATACTCAATGTTTTTAGAACCATTCAGAACCTTTCACCTACTTTTGAGAATTTTCTACTGTTTAATTTGCTTCAAATCAAGTTGTTTTGAGTTGTTTGTTTTTACTAAAGCTTATTCCCACCACTCTCCTATTTATTCTATGGTTCAAGTCATCTTATCTCATGTCTGGACTTTAATTCCTCTAAATAAGTCCATCCTTGATCTTAGGTTACTTCTTCTCTAAAAAGTTCTCTATACTACAACCAGATTATTCTTCCCACATGACTGTAGTGATCAAGTCATAGAATGATAGTAAAAATTTACTTATTTATTTAGTTAGTTAGATAGTTATTAAAACTTTAATGCCTTTACATGGCATGATGTATTAACCTCAGATTCTCCAGATTAGCACAAAAGAATTTTCTCAAATTTATATGCATAATTTTACACATATAATATATATTGTCCTATATATGTGATATATGCCTTTCAAACATCTACATCTACATATATTATTGTTCATATGTATTATTGTACATATTTGTTATCATGTATATACATGTATAATTACATGTGTGAGTATATATATGTATATGTATACATAGTATATATGCATAATGTATTGTGCACCAAATTATATGCCAAATGTATAATGACTATTGGGGTTTATCCCAGGCATTCAAGGTTGGTTCAACATCCAAAATTCAGTCAATTCAATGTCAACCAATGTCAATTGACTGAAAAAGAAAAAACATAGAATCATCTCAGTAGAGGCAGAAAGTAATTTCTAAACATTCAATATTTATGATAAAGAACTTTCAATGAAGTAGAATTAGAAGCAAATTCCCTCAATATGATAAAAATCTTCTATTAAAAACCTATAACTAACCTACAGCAAATCATATTTAATAGTTAAAAACTTAATACTTTTCCAAAGATCAGAAATAAGATGATGTCTACTTAAACTACTCCTATTCAAAACTGTAGTGGATAGACTCCTGGGTGGCTCAGTTGGTTAACGGTCTGCCTTCAGCTCAGCTCATGATCCCAGGGCCCTGGGATTGAGCCCACATTGGGCTCCTTGCTCGGGGGGGAGCCTGCTTCTCCCTCTGCCTGCCACTCCCCCTGCTTGTGCTCTCTCTCTCTCTCTCTCTCTCTGACAAAACAACAACAACAACACTGTAGTGGAAATCCTAGGCAATGAATAAAGTAAAAACAAAAAAAAAAATTTAGATTCAAAAGAAAGATGCAAACTTTTTTTTTTTAACTCACAGATACCATGATCATTCTAGAGAATCCTATAGAATTTAGAAAAGAGCTACTAAAATGAATACGTGAGTATATCAGGCCTCAATTTATAAGGTCAATTTAAAAAAAATCAATTGAATCTATATGTAGTTAACAGTGAATAACTGAAAATTGAAATATAGAATACTATTTAACATAGCATTAGAAAACATTAAATACTTAAGGGCTATATTCACAAAACTGTGTAAGATTGAATACTAAAAATTTCTAAACTTTTTTGAGAAAATTTAAAAAAAGAAGTAATGGATTTTTTTGTACTGAAAGACTTGATATTAAGATGTCAATCTTCCCAAATTTATGTAGTTTTGATGCAATTCTGAACAAAATCCCCCTAGCTTTTTGTAAATATTGACAAATTGGTTCTAAAATGTTTATGAAAAAGCAAAGGATCTAGAAAAATGAAAACAGTTGCAGGGGGATAAAGTTGGAGAATACACTTTACCTAAATTCAAGATTGATTCTGAAGCTACAATAATTAAGATAGTGTGGTATTGGGATAAGGGCAGACCTACAGATCTATGGAACCAAAGAGAGAATCCAAAAATAAACTAATATGTACTAGATAGCCTTTAAAATGGCTTGTAATGATTTTTTTCCCAGATATTCACACCCTTAGGAATCCCTTCCTCTTGAGAATGGGCCTCATTCTCATTTGCCTCAATTCTAATTAATAGCACACAACAGAAGTGATGAGATATTGCTTCCAAGATTAGGTTGTAAAAAGACTGTAGCTCCTCCCTGGGTGTTCTCTTATAAGTGGATCTTCCATTCTGGAGGGAGAAAGCTGTCTCTGCGGAGAGGGTTCACCTGTCAAAGAACGGATATCTCTGGCCAATATCCAGTGAAGACCAAAGACCTACTAATAGCCATGTTAGTGAGCTTGGGAGAACAGCCTCCCTTGTGTGAGTCTTGACTAAAGCTCTGACATATATTTTGATTACAGCCTTGTGGATGACCTGATCCTGACTACTTTGCAAAATTGCTCCTGGATTCCTAACCCACAGAAAATGTAAGATAATAAATGTTTAATGTTTGCAGCCACAAAGTTTTGTGGTAATATATAACAATAGATAAGTAATACAACATAGATGGTCAATTGATATTTAAAGATGTCAAGACATTTTAATGGAGAAAGTATGATTTTTTTCCTTTGAATCATGTTAGGGCAATTGTACATCTGGTAAAAAAAAAAAAAAAAGAACCTAGATCCTCACCTCACACCATATGAAACAAAACTAAAAATGAATTCTAGACCTAAAAAGTAAAGCCTAAAACTCAAAAACCTCTAATCTAAAAGAAAATGTACCAAAATAAATCATCATTGAAACTTTAGATTGCATGATTATTTCTTAAATAGAACAGAAAATGCAAACTTAAAAGAAATACTGAATAAATTGGACTTCTTTGAAGTAAAAACTTCTGCTCTTTGAAAATCACTTAAAAATAAAAAAGACACAGACTGAGAGAAAAATATTAACAAAACATACATCTGATAAAGGACTTGTGTCTAGAAAAACTCTCCAAACTCAATAAAAATATTAATCTAATATTTTAAAAAGTAATTAAAGATTTGAACAGACACTTCTATTCAGAGGTACCCATAGCAAATAGATAGGAACAGATCCCCCTCTCATTAGACATGAAACGGACACTAAAACCACAATAAGAAATCACTCTACACATATAAAATGGCCCAGCAAATAACAAGTAGGCAGTAACAAGTGCTGACAAGGATGAGGTGCAACTGCAATTCTCATGCGTTGTTGGTGGGAATGCAGATTGCACAGCTACCTGGAAAACAGTGGCTGACTATAAATCCAGTAATTACATTCCTAATAATTTATCCAAGAAAATATGAAAACATAAGTCCACACAAAGACCTTTTTGTGAATGTTTATAATTTATTTACAATCACTGAAACCTAGAAATAACCCAAATGTCCATCAACAGGTGAATGTATTAAAAAAATGTGGTTCATCTTTACAAGAGACTACTACTCAGTGTTAAAAAGGAATGAACTGCTGATATATTCACAACATGGATGAATTTCAAAATCACTGTGCTAAAAGAAAGGAGCTAGATACCAGATTCTCTATACTATATCATCCTGTTTATATGACATTCTGGAAAAGATAAAGGAATAGGAAGAGAAATCAAGTAAGTCATTTCCAGGGGTTAGCAATCACCTATAGAGGAGAATAATTTCATCTTTTTGTGGTAAAAAAAATTCTGTATCTTAATTGTGGTGATGATTGTATAACCATTTCTGTTTATTCAAAGTCATCTAATTATGCATATAAAAATAATGAATTTACTATATGTAAAATAATGTAATAAATTTGACATAAATAAGAAACTAGAGAGTAAAAGAAATATGTGTAAAGAACTAAACAGAACAGAAAAATAAAATCATAAGAAAATGTGAACTCTGAATATTTCATTTAAATAATTTTAAATAAATTTAAAAGTAAGAGACTGAGAAAAATATTTCAACGTATAAAACAAGATAAATTTCTAAATGTATGGAGAACCTCTATAAATCATTAAAAACATGAAAGCTCAATAGAAAAAAAAAATGACTGAATGGTAAGAATGGCCATCATAGAGAAAAAAATCAAATAGCAAAAAATACTTTCCCTAGATCCCCCTAAAATACTAAGATCACAAGTAATCAGGGAAATGAAAATAAATACAAGATATATTTTTCACCTGTGTCGGCAAAAATTAATAGTTTGATAAGACTCAGTGTGGGTAAGAAAAATATGTACATATTGTTTTTAGGAAAAAATCATGGTCATTCTATTTATGGCAGCATACATTGGTATAGTCTTCTTAGCTGGCAATTTGGCTGTCTGTATCAAAATTGTAAGCAAATATATTTTGAATGAGTGATTTCAAGCCTAAGATATATATCATAAAGAAATACTTGAACAAGGACAAAAACAAATATCTTTTTTCAACTTTATATGTAATAGAAAAAATGTTGAAAACTTTAAATTGTCCATATATATGTAAATATTTTAAATTTACAAACCCTATATCATGGATTATTTATATTCATTAAACATAATTTCATATCTATATAACTACATGGAAAGTTGCCCAAGATATGTTGCTAATAGAACTAAAAGCAAGTCACAGAATAATTTGTACAATATGATCCAATTTATATACTATGTATATGTACATATACCTATAGCTATGTAGATTTAGAGATTATATATAAGCATATGGGTAGATGTGCATAGATAATGCTTTTAGGGATAGCACACTAAACTCAGAATAGTGGTTACCTAATGCAGAGAAGTAGGATTTGGAGAGAGTAATTTGCAAGAAAATTTTTCTTTTTTTTCTGTATGTTCCTATATCATTTGATTTATTTTTAAAACTATCACATATTTGGTTTTTTTCTAATTAAAAAATTAACAGATAAAAAAGACACAAATCCCAAACTTCAGGAGCTTACACCACAAGGTGTGAGAACAGACATCTCAACCAATAATTGGAATGCAATATGATTTGTTTTTTGATAAGAATGGATACCAAACTGCTGTGGAATCATAGAGGAAAGAAGACATCACATTGCTGTGAAAAACTGGAAAAAGTTAAACAGAAAAAATTCCTTTTATGATTAAGTGAGCTATCAGTAGGTAAAGAAGGGGAAGGTTATTCTAGAAAGAGGAAACAAAACATAGTGAATGAGCCCAGACTTTCAAATCAACTAAATGTGCTCAAATCTTGGATAACTTACCAGCAGAATTATTTTGATATATTACCTAACTTTCAAAGCCATATCTGCAAAATGGGTATAATATGACCATCTCTGCCAACTTGAGAAATGGTAGTATCATTAATATGATAGGACATAAAGCAGGAAGATTGGGTTTGAGGATGACAATATGTTAAATCAATGATTTTGAAGATTAGAATTTATGAGGCTGAGGATAAAGAGTAATAAATCATGGACATACAGGATATATTTAAATTTGTGGCAGTGGATTAACTGGCCTGGAAGATTGGGACTACTGAGAAGAGGCTCAAGGATGGTTCCCTAGGCCTTGCCAGTCAAGTGTGGTCCATGTCTGGACACACCATGTCACCAGCAACAAGGGCATCTTTTGGAAGCTAGTCTGAAATGAAAAATCTCCAGGTCCATCCCAGATCTGTTAAATCAGAATCTGCATATTAACATATTCCTTAGGTGATTTGAAAACACAGTAAAATAATAAACACTACTCTAGAGAACACCAAATCTTGAGGGTCAATTAGTGAAGAAGGGATCAGCATATAAGAGAGAGGTGTAAGCTAAGCAATAGGCTTCATATACCATGATATGTATAGACAACATGGTGAGAGAAGTCATGAAAAATCTATCAAGGAGTTACATTTCTTTTTTAAGAGAAAAATCCTGGTGGCACTAAATATTGTTCTTTTTCCCTCGTCCACTCTAATCGTGTTTATTGTGCTTCTGACACCTTCCATTATCCTTTCCACAGCTCATTATTTTAGTAGAAATTGTGCTGCTCTCTTCACACTGAACATGATATTGTCTCTGTGGCACCAGCAGCAACTTTGTGTTCATTCATATACACATATTAAAGAGTGGATTATCATTAATTATGCACTAAAATGTTCTTGGCAACAGACTAAGTGACAAAACATTTGCTTTTGTCAGAGTTCTATTAGGTGAACCCAAGTTGAACCATGGAGAAATATGACACTTTTCTTTATTTTAATTTGTATCACAAGGTCAGGATCATGACAGTGACTCTATTTTGCACATTATTTTCTCTATCATTGTAATGATGCTAATGGAATTCTTTTAACTAAACTGTTTTCATCAGGACTACAACCTATTTATTGCATATTAAGAAAAAATTTCATGTTAACATTACTTAATCTACTGAAGTTTCAATTCAATAATAAAAAAATGCTTTTCTGGAGAACATCATTGGTTAAAAGAGTTTAAATGCTATGTTTTTACTGTTTACAGCTAATTCAAGTAGAAATTGGAACAAATATAGAAAATATGTCTATATAGATCAAAGAAAAACTTCATTAATAAGCAGCATATGTTATAAGTTGCATTTGATTATAGAAATGATTGGAGACTTAGAGCTTACTTTTAAGTATGCATAAAAGGAAGAACCTTATAAAGAAAACTTTTCCAGAGGTAAATCTAATGCTAGTTTTTATGCTAATGTAAATTACATTATAAATTTTCTATTGATGATTAGTTCTGGATCATTAGTAATTTCAAACAACTTCAGTATAGTTTCTCCTGGTTACATGGTAGACTCTCAGTCAATATCAAATATGATATTGTTTGCTACCAACATTTCTATAACTAAACTAAAATTTAGTTGCAGAAAAGCAGCATGAATAGGAGAATATGCTTGATTCTTTAGCTCATTTTTCAGGGATAGGCTATACTACAACTGGATAGAAAAGACCTTATCTGGGGCGCCTGGGTGGCTCAGTCATCGGGCATCTGCCTTCGGCTCAGGTCATGATCCCAGGATACTGGGATCTAGCCCCACATTGGGCTCCCTGCTCACCGGGAAGCCTGCTTTTCCCTCTCGCACTCCCCTACTTGTGTTCCTGCTCTCGCTGTCTCTCTCTTTCTCTCTCTGTCAAATAAATAAAATCTTTAAAAAGAAAAAAAGAAAAGAAAAGACCTTATCTATTCACTCTACATTTATTCAGTCTCTATAATGTGCTATTTTATGTTCCTAAGAAAAATAGTATTGTGTGAGATTGGTATTCATATATGGTTTTTTTATTTGTTCATTCTTTTATTTTGTTTTTAAAGTGTATTGATTACATTTAAAAACAGTTAAACTTAAGCAGAGTTCTTGGAGTGTATAATGGGGACAGAAATGAGAATAAAACTATATTTCCAGACTCTGAGTATAGAGTTTCTGGAAAACTTACAAAATCCTATTGACTAAATCCCTTGATTTAATTGATATTATATAGATCTATTCACAGTCACCTTACATGGGAACAGTTAAACAGAGGCTTTTTCTTTATTTCTGCTCAATCACAATGAATTTCTTGAGCTTCACTGTAAAATCAGAATAGGAGAAGATATTGGGTGAAACACCTGTATGTTAGCACTAGCAATTCAGAGAACTCTCTGTTCTCAATAATTGGAATGCAATATGATGTGTTTTTTGATAAGAATGGATACCAAAATGCTGTGGAATCATAGAGGAAAGAAGACATCACATTGCTGTGAAAAACTGGAAAAAGTTAAACAGAAAAAATTCATTTAAGTTAAACAAGTTAAACAGAAAAAATTCTCCATCGTAGTAGACTAACCAGACAACTATCAAAAATGTCATACACACACACACACACACACACCCCACATACACACATGCATATCCTACATTAAGTGGATACATGATAGGTTATAATGGATCTTTGCACATTGCTTAACCTGATTTATTTCTCTGATAGAATGTTTCTTTCATAGAGTAATATGAGAGAAGCTGCCAGACTTTCCATTAGAGTAACAAGTTCAACATGTTAACATGGAAACAATCACTGATAAAGAAGCTATGTTGGAGGGATGAATTCTATTATAGTAATAAATGACTTAGATTTTCATACAAGTGTCAAATCTATCAACAAGTAAAGAAGGATTCTATTATCAATATGGGTTTTGATTGCAGACTTGTAAATGGCTAAATAAAATGTTAGGAAGTTGAATTTGTTAGTGCCAACCCTAGACTGGCCAAAGTTAAAACAGGGAGACTGTGAATTTGTTATATTCCTGTGACATTACTTTCCTTATCTTGGTTACTTTTCAAGTAGCCTCAGAGCCTCTTAAAATCTCCTATCTTGCAGGATTGCTTCTGGTGGTCCAGTGGGGGATTCCTTTCCTCAGTACCAAAAGGTACTAATAACCCTTTCCCAATGCCCAACCTTGCCACCCACATCCCATCAACAGATACTGTACCTAACCTCACACCCATAGGATCAAACTTTATTCTCATATGAGTATGAATATTAGAATATGTAAGTAAGCATTATGTACACCCACTTACTATAGCATTTATATTTCATAATATTTCTTATACTACTTCCTTTAGATATTGGAACAGTAGTTTCCCAGACTTTTCTAAATGCCCTTACCTAAATATAGAGGGACTTTCAACATTTCTGAAACTATATTTTGAGAGAGCATCTATAAGAGCTATATAAAAATGTACTCACTTTGTATGAATGATACACATAGAAAATTACAAGTTATTTTGACAATAATCTTATTATAATTTTACATCAGTTAATTTTGGTTGACTATTAAGGGCAGACATATATCAGAACTTCTTCATGTTTTCCTGTATTCAGGCAAATAAGTCTTAGGGAGTTTTACAAAGCTTTCACAATTTTCCTACAGGTCATATATCTATTTTGGTTAATTTAGTTACTTACAGCACTGCGTTTTGATTAAGGTTCTAACCCATATTAGTAAGTTGCCTATTTTAGGGTTCTGGGTCAAGCTTCCCCCACCCAAGCTTTACTGAGGTATAGTTGATAAATAAAATTGTAATATACTTAAAATGTACACCATGATGATTTGATATATGTATTTATTGTGAAATGATTACCATAATCAAGGTAACTAACCCATTTGTCACCTCACAGAGTTACTTTTAATTTTCATCTTTTGATGAGAACACCTAAGAGCCTCTCTCTTAACAAATTTCAAGTACACAATACCGAATTATTAGCTATAGTCCTCAAGCTATATATTAGACTCTCAGAAATTATTCATCTCACAACATAGGCCAAGCTTCTCAATGCAGCTCCATCACCACAAGCAATATATCCTAACGAAGACCCCTAGAATCACATATGAAGATCATATGAATGAATAACAGTCTGAATGTCTGAATGGCAACTATAGTAAGTATTTCTTCTCCATTAAAGGCATAGATAAATAAAAGTGTATTTTCATTTCACATTGCAGATCCAGGCTCGCTCAGAAAAGAATTTCCTTTATTGACAGGTGTTTTCAAGTTATGAGGCCATTATCACAAAATTGATTCTGAAAATTAAAGCATAAATATTAAAGCAATATTTTCTTCTATGTTCCCCACTATCTCCTCTAAGCAGCATTTAAGTTCCAGTTATAACACTTGAATGGAGAGTATGCATTCCCAGAAAAAATTTTAACTCTGACATACATACACATATTTGTGTCTATATATATATATGTATAGACACACATATAAAAATTATATATAACATGAGTACATACATATCCACATGTATATGGAGTATGGAGAGCTGGGGAACTACAGTGCATATGACTCCAAAGAACAACCTGAGAAGTGTGATTCATGTATATTTAAAAGAGCACTTATGAGGATGTACATTATCTCTCTATGTTATATAACTTCAGGAACATAACTATTCAGTCTCTAGTCTAAACTTTTTTTTTTTTCCCCAAGGAGTCCATTTTTCTATCAAATGAAGCCAAGTGAAAGTACAAGTTACAGAATGCTGGTTTATAATTTGATGTTTTAGGAGTCGAACAAGCACTCTACATCACCTGCCTTTTACAAAGTCTCCTTCCAAAGCACTGCTAGTATATTTTAGGAAAATTTTGAAGCCCTTATAGTCCATCTGCTATTTAATAACTCAAGGCTATATAGAATAAAAGCTTTTTAACCTCCACATGCATGTTTTACAAATAATTTCTACACAGTTTCGAGTCTTCATTATATATTTCCTTTGGCATTTTTACTTTGGCCTGATAATTTAAGGCACAATACTCGAGGCAAGAAATAGAAAGAATATCTTCTTTTTCTCCACATATATGGTATAAAGCTTTCATAAAATGATCTGTATCTCCTTGATGGTCTTTGGCTACATATCTCCCCCCTACCCCCAAACAGGCAAAGAATTCTTTCAGAATTCTGTTTACAGATACGTAATGCATTTTTCCCTAGCAATAGTATTTTTATTTTGATCTCATAGCTACCAAACCATTAACCATAAGGAAGCTCATACGCAAGGTACAAGGCAGGCAATGTCTGTGATTTCCAGGAGAAGGTCATAACCCTGATTTTTTTAAAATAACTATTACAATGAGGAACAGGGTGCAGCCACAAAAGGAATAGTTATAATTTATGCCTGACTTACTTCAGCGGAATATAGTTTATTTATAAACTGCTTATGGCAAACTCTGTATGCCCCTGTTCAATGCATGTGCTGAACTGTCTTCTGGTAAATTATTTAAATTACACCTAGCAGTAATTCCTGAGGACTTTCATACTTCATTTTCTCTATTAATGTAACAGGGAAAAGCTGCTTTGCAAGGATTGCTCTAAATTCCCAGAGTGTGAGTTCCAGACTCTGTATGTGTTGCATTATGCCTGTCAAAAAACTTGTCTTCTCCTGAAATTTATTACTGAAGTTTCTCCACCCGAGCTACTCATTGAAGCCTTACAGAAAGCTCATACATGATTTAAGCTGCTAACAGCACTGAAAGAAATAGGTCAGGTTAAAAAAAAACCTTGAATTTAAGCTACCTTCACTTATTACTTATGCAAGATTATGCATAATTTAGCACACTGCTGAATATGCAAGGACAGAATAATTGTTTACCAAAATATTTACTCTGAGTTGGTACCTGTGTTTTAGTGAGATAAGGTGACTTCTCAGCATTTGCTAATCACTTCTGAATTAAAAAACAATGAGTGAGTTTTTGATTGGATTGATAACTGCACAACAGTATATGTAAACAGAGATCTTGTTTAACAACTTCATTTAAGTAAAATACATGATACTGTTGTACAGATTGAGCAGGTTCATTAAAGTCATTCGATTTTAGAAAACATTTCTTCTTTTTTTTCCCCTCAACTATAGTCATATCACATGCAATGCAAGTGTTGCAGAAAACCTCTATAAAATGAACTATTTTTTCTCTCTAATTTAAGTTGAACATTGTGTAGCATTTTTCTAACATTTAGAAGCAGACCAAAGGGGTAAAGAGCCACTAACATGAAAGAGAAATTCAGATTAAAATAAGGTCTTTACATCAGCTATTTTCCAAATATAAAAGTGTTCAGTAGAATATACACTTGGTTTGACATAGTATTTTTTTTTTTTTTTGCAGCTTTTCAGAGGAATTTTTTTTTTAAAGAATTCTGTTCCTTATCAGGGAGTGCTTGTTGGTGTTTAATTTATAAAATGAAGATTAGCATCCCCTAAATTAAAAGTTTAAAATCCATAAAACCATCATACTAAAATGGTTAAAATGGTTAAAAAGTTGAAAAAAATGTTTCAGGGATGGTACAAATTCATTAATTCCCATAGTTGAATAGATCCAATTTCATACCCAATATAATTTTTTTAGAATTCTGAAAGAATTGTCTATTCTAAGGCTTACATTGAACATGTCAGAGTTTTGACTTATAATGTTTTTTATAATAATGAAAACTCATGAAAAAAAAACATAAGGATGAATCTTGCTTAACACATTAATTCAATCTTCAGAGATACACCAAAGGACACAGAATTAAAGCTAGTATTCAAAAATAGGTATAGAAATAAATAGAATAAAAAATTAACAGTAGATTCTATTGGTACTTTTGTCATATCTTAAAATGGGAGAATCACAATAGAATAGATGGTCTTTTAATTAACAAAATTGGGAATTCTACCTATAGATAGACATCAAAATAAATTCCAATTGTGTTGAGATAATATTTAAAATGTATAAATCAGAAAACAAAGAAAATATATTTGAATATTTATAAGATCTCCTAAGCGATGGCAATTTTAAGCTTTGAAGTGATAGCAGAAATTAGAAAACAGAAGACAGACAGGCTTTACCATATAGAAATTAAAACCCTCTTATATGTTTTCAGAATAAAAAGGAATACGGCTTACACAAAAAAATATTTACAGCAACTATGGCCACAGGGTTTATTTATGTTATATAAACAATTTATAAAATTGATAAGAAATATATTCAGGTACATTATGGATAAATATATATATGTATATATATAGCTATATACAAATCTAAGGGACAAATAACATGAATGATTCACGTAACAGAAATATAATTAGTATACAAACAGAAGAGAATATGTTTATAATTTAAACTATGTGACATTATTTTTCTATCAAACTTGATTTTAAAATTATGAGTCACCATAATGAGGGTGAGGTAGAATGAAAAATTAATGGCAGAATTATTTATGATGCTGAAAAATGTTAAAATATTCAAAACGCAAATATAAATCTTTGCATATTATTTGATATGTAGACATTAAAATGAAAACTATGAGGTCTATTTAGTAACATGATACTTTTTCATAAAGTACATTTTTTAAAGCTTACTACAAAATTGTAACTACAAGATAGTATATCTAATATGTAAATGAATAAGTACTGGGGTTAGACAGAGAAAACAAATGGCATTGGGGTGGGAATCATGGCTTTTTAAATAAGTTTATCTTTCATTTTGTTTTAACTGATTGTATAACAACATTAATTATAACAAGTACTTCAGTACTTATGGATGTTTGTGAATTATTTCCATTTAATTCTCACTATGGTCCTATGAGTTATCATATTCTATGAGATCCTAAGAACTAACAATGCCTTTCTAAATGGTTTAAAGAAATCTCTTTGCAGTAGATTGGTGGCACATTTGAGTATTTAACAAAATTTTATTGTCTGATATATTTTCAATGGCAACAAAAATAAAATAATGCCCCAGAACAAATGTTTGGAGGGGGATATTTTATTGATGTATTTCTATTATGTTTTATAAAATTAATGTGGCTATGACTGACTAAGTATGCTGACATATATTTAATGGGGCAATGTATAACCCTTCTGGTAGACAAATTGTTAAATATTCTAAAGTATATTGCTGTAAAAAAATGGGAAACTGGTTGATATTTAAATCCATTTTTGTCACTTTTTCCAATAATTGTACTGACTTGGAAGAAAACTACTGTGAGCACTTTCGCTCAAAGACATCACGAATTAGTCCCACTGACAAAATCAAACACCACAAAGTTCAAAGAATCATTCTGAATAAATTGTAACAGAGATTGCCAATATAGGGGCAAATAACCATGTATGAGTATGAGTCTTACAATTTTTCAAATAATGATCATTTCAGATGGTTGTTTCTTTTCTTTTCTTTTTTTTAAGATTTTTTATTTATTTATTTGACAGAGAGACAGCAAGAGAGGGAACACAAGCAGGGGGAGTGGGAGAGGGAGAAGCAGGCTTCCCGTGGAGCAAGGAGCCCGATGCGGGGCTTGATCCCAGGACACTGGGATCATGACCTGAGCCGAAGGCAGATGTTCAGCCATCTGAGCCACCCAGGCGCCCCTCAGATGGTTATTTCTGATCATAGCTTAAGCAATAAATCTACACAATCTACATGGTCATAAAATATATGAATCCCAATTAAAGGTTTCACTTTATTTTTATGTTCAACAAAAATAAGCCTCAAATATCAGTCTCATATGGATAAAAATAGAGTATGTTTAATAAGCATATGGATCTTATTGGTTACATTTCTTAATGGCTGGGTGTCATAATCAAGAATATCCATATTAATTTTAATATTTCTGCACACAAATACAACAAAATACATTTATTTATATTTTGTGATAATATTATTATAAATTTTGCCTAATTCCCCAACTTTTATTTTTGCCTTTTAATTTAAGGTATTTTCTCATAATTGCTTTTGCTCTTTGTTCATGCTTATATGAAATTGAACAGGGTAGAAAGAGAAATATTAGTTACAGATATTAATTTGGTGATAATATTTTATGTTGTGATAGGAAATTATTGCTTTCTTTTTTACAAACTCAATTTTAAAAGGGCGCCTCACAGGATTCTTTTGTTTTTGTTTTTATTTTATTTATTTTATTTATTTATTTATTTATTTTAGATTTTATTTATTTGCGAAAGAGAGAGAATGAGAGACAGAGAGCATGAGAGGGAGGAGGGTCAGAGGGAGAAGCAGACTCCCTGCTGAGCGGGGAGCCCGATGTGGGACTCGATCCCGGGACTCCAGGATCATGACCTGCGCCGAAGGCAGTCGCTTAACCGACTGAGCCATCCAGGTGCCCTTGTTTTTGTTTTTAATGGAAGCACTAGAAATTAGCTATGATGTCAGATTTCCACCAGGAGCAAGTTACCTTAGAAAATTTCAGAGTATTAAATATTCCATCTATAGCAATTAAAAAAAATTGACAGATTGGCAGAAAATATATGCAATGCATATATAGGACTAAGAATTAGTATCTAGAGTATAGGAAGAGCTCAGAAATCAAAAAAGGGAAAACACTAAAATATTAAAATTAAAGTATTTTTTATTAAGCAAATGATTTGAAAAGATAATTCAGAAAAGGAGAAATCTGAACCTCTCCAACTCCTTCTCCCTTGACCCAAGTAATCAGAAAATGATCCAGTGAGATATTATTTCATACCCAATAGATATGGTAAATAATTGGAATTCTGAAAATATAAAGTGTTGTCAAGGATATAAAGGAAACTCACTTTTATTTACAGCTGGTAGAAGTGTTAATTGTTAAAATCACTTCAGAGAATCAAAGTAACAAAATTTAATACAGATAAAGGTTCAAATTCTTTGCAACTTTAGTCAAAGTATATACTCTCTATATATATTTAAGAGGGGAGGGGGCAGGGGAATGGGCAAAATGGATGAAGGGAAGTGGGAGATACAGGCTTCCAGGTATGCAATGAATAAATCATGGGAATAAAAGACAAAGTGTACACTCTAAAATAAAGACACTTTCACATGTATGCACAAGGCATGTATGAGATGCTCATAACATGATTATTTGTAGTATTTTTAATGAAAATAACCCAACTATATTTTACTAGATGGATAAATAAAACTTGGCACAAAGTGGAATGTCTAAGGGGCAAAAATAAATGGAGCCACAAGTCTCAGATTTTCGAAAATATGTTTGGTGCAAAGAGTAAGTTGCTCAAACATATTTATAGTATGAGCCACGTTAATTTAGAAACCTATAACAAGGGGTGCCTGGGTGACTCAGTTGGTTTAGCACCAGACTATTGGTTTCAGCTGAGGTCATGATTTCATGGGTTGTGGGATTAAGCCTTATGGGCTCCGCACTCAGCTGGGAGTCTGCTTGAAGATTCTCTCCCTCTGCCCCTCCTCCCACTCACATGCGTGCTCTCTCTAAAATAAATAGAAAATCTTTTTTAAAAAGAAATATATAGCCAATGAAATATGTTGTTTAAAAATAATTATTTTAAATATAAAGAGATGCAAATTCAGGATGGAATTCTTGGAGAGAATGAGAGATCTGACAAACAGGGATTTCTAATGATTCTAAAGTTTTATTACTGAGGCTGGTGGGTGTTAATTATGTAATTTATGCTTTCTAATAATATAGTTCATAATTAAAATACATCAATGACTATTTGTTCAGTTTTGTAAGTATAATTCTGACCACAGATTATCATAAACACATACATCATTAGTAGATGGAATTAATATATACCTAGTATGATACCTGTGTAAGAAAATTAACATTTTAAGAGAAGTGGTTAACAAAAATAGTAAACCAAATTCAGTATTTTTCCCTTGAGACCAAATCTCTTCTTTTGCCCTTTTTAAAAATAATCTGTATTAGGGATAATCAACCAAATACTTATATAAAATAATGCATTTTTATACTACATACAGGCAGGAATATAAAAGGGATGTTACTGCAGTTTATTTCTAATCTGTGTGCAATGACAGCTTAGTGCTATGTCCTCATTACAGACTGTGAATCTTAAAAAATCACAGTCCTGCTTCCTGATTGGAAGGGCTGTCTGCTATTTAAAAGCCCCATAAATCAGGCAGAAGAATTCTTTCATTCAGCAACCTTTTCTGAATCAAAAGAACTTACTCTGAAAAAAAAAAAAATAAGAGAGAATTGCACTGTTCATTAAGGCATTATTAACAATAATTTATGTGAAATGTTATTCTTTTTTTCAACCAAAGCAGATAAGTACATTGTCAACTGCTCTAGGAGGACTAGTAGAAGAAAGAATACCATGTTTACACTCAGCTTGCTGGTGTGAAATATTCTGTTCCTAATCACGATTTCCATATTGGTATGCTATACAGGCCAGGAAGCATGGTGCAATTTATTTTAGGTTTACAATCTCCCCAATAAATATCATGCCAAGTCCACTATTGCCTATCATTTGGGGGGAATTTAAGTAATATAAGATCCCTCACAACCAATATAATAATTTATCCCATGACTCCATATCATAACCAAAGCCTTAGCTTCAATTCTCAATTTGAGAAAAGAAATATCAATTTCAATTTGAGAAAACAAACTTGGGGTTCTTTCAGACTTACTTTAACTATTTTACCACCTCTTTACTACCATGAAACCGTTACTCAATAATTTTTATATAAAATCCCTAGATACATTTGTTCATTACTGCTTTATTTATTATTGAGAAACTATATGCTCTGCACTGTGCTAATCTCTGAAGATACTATGTTCAAAATGAGCACAATATCTTCTCTGTAGGAATTTACAATCTATTGAGGAGAAAATGATTAGCAAACAGGCCACTCAGTCAGTGAGAATGCTCAGCATGAGGTGGGAATCACCTGTCCTCACAGAAGCATCTAACTCAGGTTTAGGAAACTAATAGCAGGCTCCCTAAAGGAGGCTCCATCATCTGGGATATGAAGAATGAAAAGGAGCTAGACAAGTCAGAGGTTAAAGGTGGGGTGGGTGGGAAAAAAGTGTTCTAGGCAGAGGGTGGGCAGCTTGGTCATCAGCTTGGAGTTGGAAGAAAGTGTTTCTGAAGCTAATTCTTTAGGTTAATGTTCCCATTTGGACCAATAACTAAATCCACGTACATAGCTACACAGCGAACCCTCAATTTATGTCTTTCTTTCATTCAAAATGATACAAAAACTTCTATTGCAGATAACCCACAATTAATCCCCACTTTGCATTTATCAGTGTTCCACTGAGGACATGGATGCTTTAAACATGGTAATAAACTATTGTCTGCATGTTGACCTGTATAATTTTTTACATTTATCAAAGCATATCCATCTATCCTATAATTTGTCTTAGAGGTTACACATTTCCTTTTATATTTATATCACCCTCCACTTCTAGAAGAGTGCTTTGAAAGTAGTGCACATTTAGCAAATATTCTAACTGATAATGAGTAAAAATAAATATCCTACTTAGGACTGTGATTAAGAAAATATTGTCAATAACAGCTCCTTTAGGATTTTACTAGTAATTAGATATTATCTTACTAACGCAATGTTTTCAATTATAAGAAATAAAAAATCAATATGCCATTGAATGTTACTATTCTTATATATACGGGAGAATATATGTCTCTCTTGGGTACATATAAAGGCATGACTATTGAAATTTTATATGGAATTATATGGTTTTTGTACTAAACGTTAGTCACTAAGTCCCCTTAACAAATGAAGAAAATGTTACATAACTTACAATATATTTTTCTATCACAAATGTTTAGCACTGTTTCTTTGAATTTTATCTAGCTAAAAATATAAATCTCAACACTTCCAAATAATTTTCTTGTATTATTTGAAAATTTTTTTGTTCTAATTAACGCAAACTAAACTCTCATTAGCTTCACAAAAATAGTGTGTGTCTCAAAATCTCATACTCAAAATGAAAACCAAAACCAAAACTGCTACAGGAAGCTCAGGGATTTGAACTTCAGAGGCAACTGGACCCAGAAATTGTAATGCTCCTGGGACACTTTCTTCATTTATCTTCTTTGATTCTTTCTACATGCTGTTAACATACTCTCTCTTTGTAGACCTGTGCTTCCCATATGGCCACCAACAGTTCCCAAGTTAGACATTTTATCAGTTTTGGCCACCAGAGAGAGATAGAGAGACCTTCTTAAGTCCCAGATTTCCAGAAAATGGACTATATGATAGGTCAGACCAAATTCAAGTGTTGACTGTGGAACCGACAGTGGACATGGTAAGAGATTACTATGATGGATTAGCTTGAGTCAGGGAGAAGGTTTGGATGGCTAGCTGGGATATCATTTGGGTAAGGTAATTCCCAACTGAAGGTGAGTAATCTGATTAGGTAGTTATGAGCATAAATGCTAATTTCATTTATCTTCCACTTATAATAATAATTATAATAAGGATTATCCAGTTGTTACCCAGTGAATTTCAACAAATGATTTCCATATTCCTCTTTTAATATATGGAGGAGATATTCTATGTTCAATGTATATTCTCTGTATCACGTTAATCACCTGCAGTTAAACAGACATGGTTCATCATTTATTAGGATGTCTGCTCATTTCACAATATTAATGTTTTTAAATATATGTATCTGTAGGTACTCAGGAAAAAGTAAAGTTGAAAAACCATCTTAGACATCATTGGTACTGTATAAGGATAAACATGTAAAAACAGGTCGATTAAATTATCTTTAAACTAGCAAGACCAGTCATAACAGATGTCATTAGTCGTCCATGTGAGGGAATCAAGAAACTATCTAATATTTCAGCCTCCCATGTAGGGGCTTTGCTAAAATGAGAAAAAGCTTCTGGTAAGCCAACTTGAGAATTCTGGACTGACCAACATTTGTATTTTTCATTGTAAATTAATAAATCGTCATTTGATGTTTGATGTTGCATTCTCTATGAACGTGATAATTGGGTGCCCAGCTCTGTGGGACCTGTGAACTCTTGGTGTGCTGACCAAAACAAATTGCTGATCCTGAAAGGCTGGGGACCAGGCCCTGGGACGTGGCAAGTGTATCCGTGGAGACACAATATGTTGGTGAGCTCTGAGTGGTCAGCCTGCCTCACCCAGCAACTCCCTGACCTGCTGTACATGGTCTGCAACATTCAAAAGATGCACTTACCTTGTTTTGATAGTTTTTCTATAAATACAAACATTAAACAATTATCAAACATACATTTCCTGAGAAAACATCAAAGATTCCCCCAACCCTTTTCTTTGTAATTGATTTCTAAGGGAAAACATTTTCATCACTTTTTAAGGAGACCACAGTCTTCTTACCATGTCAGCATCAGACCCCTGATTATATTTCATTCTGGGCTTACTGTGCACAGTCTGTTGGCTGCAAACATATATTTCTGCCAAGTTAAGTTTGTATACGTGTCTGCTTTTCTATATAATGGAATGTTTATGCCACCAAAGGGTTTCAAATGGCATAACTTTGAAATAAAAACTTGCAGATCCCCAAAGTGACTCTAAACAGGATCAGGCAAAGCTTATACAGCCAAATAATCTTAATATCATTTTGTCTTTTTTTCTCCCTTTTTGTAAAAACAATGATTCTTAGTAAAGTTACAGAAAGCAGTCCTGGCAGCAATTTCACTGCTATGTTATCAGCAATGAAAAAGGAAATAAGAATCAGTCACTGATCATTAAATCTTTTTATAATCCACTAAAACATCGCAGTTGATTTCTCTAGCCCTATTAAGCTCTTGTATTTAGGTCAAGTTTCTGTTAATAAAACACATCTCTCAATCACAGAACAATTTAAAACTAGTACCCCAACACGAGACTAGATGTTAAAATAGTGTTTAGTTTTCATATAAATATTATGGAAGGTTTTACCTTTAGTTATTTATTTCTTTGCATTGCACTGAATGCACTGGTGGAGCTTTTTAAACAAAGTAATTTGTTTTCAAACAAAAGCAAATAAGGTAACTGTATTCATTGAAGAGATAATGTTATTTATTTCCTGTGATATCACTGAGCTCTAATATATCACTGAGCTCTAATATACACCATAAAGGCTATAAGAAGTGCCTACACACAAATGAAGTCCACGAGTTGCTGGCCTCATGCCCTCTATTTTTCCATCTGGAGTTCTCTCCCAGTCCTTCCCTATCCATCAGTAGGCATCTTTTTTCCCAAGGAGCAGCTGAAACTTCACATGCCTGAGAAACCTACAGCGACTGAGACAATTCTTTTACCACATATGTGTTTACTAAGCAACCCTTCCCCACTGATCTCACACTTCCGTACACTGCCTTGCATTATTCCTAGGTTGCCCCACATGTGTGCCATTTCTTTCCAAATTGATTTTAAGTTTATCATCCAAAGGTCCATATCTCCTGTTTCTCCTTTCTTCCAAGAATCACCTGTATATCCCACAGCAGTTTACCAATTTATTAATATCATACATAGTAGTCATTTACTAAAACTGTAACATGTGAATTGAAGGTTTTTTAAGTGTCTTTTTTTCTAAACCAATTTATAATTTTTCTTTTTTTAAAGATGTTTATTTATTTGAGAGAGAGAGTGAGAGAGAGAAAGAGAGTGCACAGAGGGAGAGGGAGAAGCAGACTCCTCGCTGAGCAGGGAGCCTGATGTGGGGCTGGATCCCAGGACCCCAGGTTCATGACGTGAGCCGAAGGCAGACACTTAACCGACTGAGTCACCCACACGCCTCCAATTTATAATTTTTCTATGTCTCTAGCTAGGACTCTCTGCATTTTATTCTTCCCCAATCATAAAAGGAAGATGATAGAATCAGATTACATGACAAACCCTTTTTGAAACAAGACACAGTATCATATATGATACATCAGTAAATAATATAAAACAGTGGACCAGTCTTTATTTTTTACTCTGATCCTTGTTCTCCATCACAATATAAAAATGTCAAAGGTTATGAATAAATGTTTATTAGATGAATGAAGTCATGTAGGTTTAAGTCTAACCAGGTGATTACTGGGCTTCAGTGTACATTTAGGGAATAGAAGCTATGGTTGCTTTGTTAAAAAATTATGTTGTTTACATTTCTTCTTGAATTATATCTGTCGAATCCCTAAATTTTTGTTTAAAAAATGTGGATAGATCTTACATCACATACAGAAACATTGGAATCTTACTCTTACGTTTCTAAACCATCTCGTTTGTACACTTAGGTTATGCTGATACTTTGTTGAAAGGAAGGCTGTACAAAGTTGTTCTAATGCACTGCCAACAAATTATTTCTAAGAAGATGCAAAGTGAGTAATTATCAAAGGCTTCATCAGACAAACAGACTTGGGCAAACATATATGAGTCAATCTTTCAGCTGCATAAAGTATGTTTTTTAATAATCATCTTTAGATGCACGGAAGCTGTATCTTTAGGAGGCAAAATAGAGGACTGGAAAGCAAATCTGAACAGACCTAGTATAACATAAGCAGTTCAATATTTTCTGGGTTTGGTCTGCATGTTCGATTTGGCCTCTACTGTAACATACTCAAACTTAGAGAATTCAGCCCTCAGTATCTTACAAAGGAGTGTGGTATAGGAGGATTTTGGACTCTACAGCTAGACTGTCCTGTCTGAATCCTGAATTTGCTACTACTTACTAGTTTGCGAGCTTGGGCAACTTCCTTAACCACTCTGGGTCTCAGTTTCATCACCAGTAGAATGAAAAAAGAATATTTTGAGAATTAAATGTCTGAATACATTTAAGGTGCTTAGAAGAATGTCTGGGATATAGTAAGTATTCAGTACATGTCTATTTATTATTACTATTTAATTATTATTATAATTTTTATAGTCCATATATAATATAATATTATTAAGTTTTCATAAAAATCTAGCCTTGCATGTGCTTTGACACTCACTTTTACAGTGTCCATCCTTCGGAAGAACATAGAAAGATCACTTCAGTCTTCAATGGTTCAAGCATTGCAAAACCTAAATATATTTCTTACTCATTAACAACAGCCATTCTTGAAAAAAGTGTTCTTAGTGGTCTGTGTTTTTTTACTATAAAATTCCAATCCACAAACCTGCTTCCCCCCATCCTTCCTCCTGCCCCCTTAAGGAGATTGCAAAGTTAACACACTGACATTGTGTTCAAGGAGCTAATGACTACACTGCTGTACACAGGCTGAAAAGGGAAAAAAATCCTCTTTTGCATTAGAATATACTGTCCTTTTGTCCCTTCACCACTGCTTCTGGTTTTTACCTGCCTTCATGGCAACCTTCATCCACCAGATCTGTGGCTCAGCTCTTTCGCCCCCACCCCCACGCTCCCCGCCCCCCCCCACCGCCCCACTACGTTTCCTGGTCTTCTGAGGCCCAAGGGCAAGCAGTAAAATCACAGATGTTTCCCACAGGAATGCAGAGAACACTAATTGTTCTAAACTTAATAAAATGACCAGGTGTTTTCAGTATGGCAAATTTCACTGTTTACAATATATCGGTCATGCTAAGAAGCTAAAATCTGATTGTAAAGATGCAATTTATTCACAACAAAATATTCCAAGATTCATATATTCCTTTGCAGCGTCTTGGTAGAGGCTTTTCCAGAGAACATTTGGTTACTTTGACACTTTGGGAAGTTTTTCTTTTTTAAGATAGAAAAAAGCTAAATATGTGAGTGTTAATTTTGGATTCCATGGGATTTCAATTATCCCCATTATTCTGTTCTGGTTTAATAAAGTAGCAAGAACTTCTAATGTGGGCTTCAGTAAAAGCAAACAGTATTTGAGCAAAGAAAGTCAGGAAAAGAAAATGTATTTAAAGAAATCTTTAACAGCCCAAAGCAAGCCACAGACATTGTACTCTAGATCCCAATATTCTAGAGAGTTCAGACTTTTCCTCAGAAATGTACTTTCCACCCTATTAATATATAATATGCAAATTGCCTATTGTAAATGGGATCTAGTGATGAATATGTGTTTCTGGATTCATTTACACACAACCTGGACACGGAAGCACCTGGAACCAGTGGGGCATGGGCATCTGCTCTTCTTGTATGTTTACAATTCATCTCACCCAATTAATTCTTAAGCAGCCTGGGAAAATATGATCATGTGTCTTCAAGCAAGTTGATATTATATAGCTCTCCCTCGCTTCCTTTTCATATTTGTCTTTCTTTTTTGTTACCATTTCTTTTGTTTTAAGCAACTTTTCATTAACAACCCTAGAATCATCAAATGAATTATGAAAATTAAGTGAGAAAACTAGCAAAGATCAGTACTGTGTTTACCAATATAAGCTCCCATCGGAAGCCCATCTAGGTGAAATTAATGATTAACCCTCTGGGCTATTGTGTAAACAAACAAACAAACAAACAAACAAAAACAAAAAAGAAAGGGCAAGAGGACTGGGAGTTGGAAGAAGGTTCCAGGTAGGAAGAGGCAGCAAGGTCGTATTCAAGTTGTATTTCTACATGAGCATTTCTAGTAAATTGCCTCAGTCTACTGGAACAGAACTTTTATCTTCAAGCCTCCACTAATTCGTTGTGATTTTTTTTCATTCTAAATGAATATTCCCTTCTTTGCATAATTTTGTAAGCTCAGTATTGTACTATTTTATTTAAGAGGGTGAGGGTCCCCTCTCATAAAGTGTATATGCGTCTAATCCCACAACACCTAGATCTGTCCCTTTCTCCCACAGTGGTTGAGATTTCTTGTGATAACTCACCCTCAGGCAGTGGTTTTCTTTAGTATTTGAATGAAAAGCTTATTGGTACTAGCAGCAGTCACAAATACAAATATTTAATTTTAAAGTTTTCAATGCATTTCATATGTGTTATGGGACGGGCCTTCAAAAAATGTACATAAGGGGAATATTGATATCACATTTCTTTTACAGATTTAAAACTTAAATTCACACATACTAATTCATTAATATAGACACCTTCTATTAAGCTCAAGTTGAGAACAGGTAAAAAGGTAGGTTAGTGCTAATTTGACATGATCTTCCAGTTCTAAAAAAAATGCATTCTTTATTCTGAGAGCATTAAGGTGAGAATTAATTTGGAAAGAAACCAGGTTCTGCATCATATTTACCAGTATTTCACTTACCCACCATACACTAAATGCATGCCAAAAGAATACTAGATGATGACATAACAAGAAAATTGAAAAATGAACAATAAACATACCTGGCTTATGAACATTCAACTTACCTGGCTTACTTTGAATTTTTAAAAATGTAGCCAGGATTTAATTGTTAAGCTTCGTTGTTTTTTGTTTTGTTTTGTTTTGTTTTTTAATTTCAACTAAATGATAATCATTTGTGTGTATGTTATTTTTTCCTTAATAATTCAATTTGAATGATTTCAAAATATTTTATAGGATGATTGCTTTTATTTTTAAAATAAGCTGCATAGCTGCAGAGTCCCATAGAGAAATAGCTGCAATACCACACAAGGTGGCTAAACAGCTTATGAATTAAGCTCCATATAAGCAAATTTCTTTGTAAGTAATTTATATTGCATGGTAAACTTGTATCCAACTAGAACAGCAAATTAAAACATTAATCACATCTGTAAAATTTAAGGCCTTGTGCATACAGAAAAAAATATTAGGGAAATACATTTTCTTGTATTGCTGAAATAAATATTCCACATATGGAAGCCAGTCTAATCCTTCTCATTATAGTGTGGATGAAGATGAACATTAAGCCCATATAACATTTCTTCTTGAATTAGTCGATAGCTCATTTTAGTAGGTAGCACATATTTCCAAACCTGAAATGCCCATGTTCAGTCAGATTTGCAGTCCCCTTTTCCCTTGCTGCTCTGGCTTTCCATCACTGTTAAGTAACCACTGTGATTATTCCATATCACATACTGATGAGATGGCAAAACAGTTACAAGCTTTCTTCCCTGCATTAAGCAGGTTGTAAGCCATGGAAAACGAACTTGCCCTGAAATTATCCAGCATTCCAGCACTCCGTAGCTACACCAACACAGGCAGTCTGCCAAAAGACATCCAAGACACCAGCCCCTATTCTCAAGCACATTTTAATCCAGCTGCTCCTCACAAAACATCCAGCAGGCTTTGATTTACTGCTCTACTTAATTAGAATGTAGAGTATGGGAGACCATCCTACGCACAAGATAAGCATCCTGAATGATATTTTAAACTTTGTAAAATGTGGTAGGGATTTGTGTGTGTGCGTGCTTTTATTCTTATAACCAGATATCGAAATGTGTGTGCTGCATTCTGGCATTGGCCAATTTAAACTAAAAACGAATGGTGAATGTACATATGTAAAGAAAGCAAAAACATATTTCCAGTCTACCTTCTGTATGTGATCAGGACAGCATCCACTTCAAGCTCTCGATACTGAATGAAAATACCACTAATGGGACTCTGTTGAGCCTAGTTCAGGACAGAAAAAATAAAATGTCTTAAGAATCTGGGTTTCAAATGAGAATTTTAGGGATTTGAGTGGGATTCTGAGGAGGGTTTTACACTAAGAAAGCACCTGTGCTACTACTAGACCTTTATTCTGAGGATACAGCATTTCTAAGAGACAAGTCCAGAAAGGGCCAAGCAGAGCCTCCACCCGCCCTTGCATACAGAATACACAAGGTTTTTCTTTTCTTTTCTTTTCTTTTTTATTTGAGACAGAGAGAACGAGAGAGAGAGCACATGAGAGGGGGGAGGGTCAGAGGGAGAAGCAGGTTCCTTGCCGAGCAGGGAGCCCGATGCGGGACTCGATCCCGGGACTCCAGCATCATGACCTGAGCCGAAGGCAGTCGCTTAACCAACTGAGCCACCCAGGCGCCCCCGGAATACACAAGGTTTTTCTAACAAAAGAAACTCCAAAACACAGATTTGATTATGGATGACAATTTTAAGCATAAACATCATAATCTCTCACATCCCTACAGATGGAAAAATGAGAATAAACACAGCAATTTCCTGAGAATTTTGGTAATACTGGGTGCTTTGGGCTCTATGATAAACTAATCTCATTATTTCACAAAATTAGGGTGAACTTTTGTTTGTTATTCTATACCTAGTTATTGAGAAAATATATCATTTCCTTAAAAGGTCCAATATTGCTACCCCAGAGGAGATAATACATTACATAAAACCTATATTTTAGCAATGCATATTACATAATCATAATTCAAGTAATCAATTGAATTTAAGGTTTTGTTGAGTCCGCAGAAAAGAAAACATTAGATTTTTAGTGAGTTTTTAATCCATATGCTTCTTCCAATTTTACATCTGTGTTTTTTTGCTTTTTTTTAAATGTAAATCATACCTCTAAGCCATGAGGAAAAAAAAATTTTCTTAAAAGAAATTTTCCCCAAAAGAGATACCATCTTTAGAACTCTAATATATTGGGGATTTAAAATATTATAACACTGATTTTATAATATAATAATTAAACAGTGTATAGAATATAGCTAATTTAAATTGTATATAAGATGATATTAAATTCATGAATTGCTTTTTCACGGACATATCTCATGACTAAGGCAAAAATATTCTTTTAAAGAACAACAATGTCCATGACCTATTTTCAGCAAGAGGTACACACTCACTTTAGCTTGTATGTTAGTATTTTTTTATTTAGATAATCACATGGAATGAGATTTTTCCTCCAAATGTCCATTTTTATATCTTTAATGGTTAATTTAGTTTCCATGCTACTCTTTGGATAATTATGTAAAAAGTCTCAGTCGGTTGTATATATGTGGCACCAAATCACTTAGCAGATAAGTATTCAGTCAAATCTTGAGTTGGTATTACTTAGGATGAAACACCTTTCAGGTTTTGTTTTGTTTTGTTTTGCAAGTGATTCTTTCAGTACCAGGTATTCATGATTTGTATTCTGATTCCCAAACCTATTCCTATCGTCCCTGGAATTCTCAATCAATAAATGTTATCACATCGGTTTCCTAATACATATCGTGTTTTTTAAGGTTTTTTGTTTGTTTGTTTGTTTGTTTTAATTTTTGTCTTTGCCTTTATGCCTTCAGTTATGGAGCTGGGTCAACTGTAATGCCCACAGCTTTGTAAGCAACAAACCTAAATGACAAAAATTAAGAAAGAGAAGGAAGAAGAGAATAAAAAGGAGGAGAAGGAAAACAGACTAAGAATGGCAGAAATTAGCTTCAAACAATGGCGGTGGGAACCCTTGCAGGTTCTACAGGATCTACAGAACACAAAAGATGCTTAATAAAAACAAAACACATAGGTTCTGAGGTTAAACACTCTGGAAGACACTGCACTCTATCACCTGTTTTGAAGTTTTACATGGATTAATATTCTAATATATTTTAAAAAGTTCTGTCAATTTCCCCAGGAAAGAAACAAGTTGAATTTTAATTCCTGTGGTAGGCATGGGGGTACATCACCCAGATCCCCCTTCGAGGAAGCATGTGCTCCCAGCTGCAGGAGGAGCATCCAGCAGACAGCCCCAGCCTTTATCTACTACAGGACAGCACCAATCTGTTGTTTGGGCCAGGAGTCTCGCCACTCTGACACAATGCACGACACTTTGGCAAGCAATCCTTGTTCACTGGTGTCCCTCCAGGTTTGCTCATGCTTCATTCCAGCATGCATGACCACTCCACTTCCTCCTCTGTCCAGTCTTGCTTCCTCCCTTACCCTTCACAAATATTGATTTCCCAAACTCGTTGTCAGAGTCTGATTCTACCCAGCCTGAAACAACTACCACCTAAGAACTTAATTTGAGCACATGATGCATTCCTCAGCACCTGCTTTGGGAAAAGCAGAAATAAGGGTTTGGAGGCAAAACCCCGTTACCAAGACCAATGAACAGGTTGTCCTGAATCTAACCTGAAAATGATTTGACTCTGCCTCTGCATCTGTGTGCTACAGTACAGAAATCAATGGACTTTTCTCTTCTTGACCTCTTTTCAGTCTTTATAATTTTACTGCGAACATCATCTGGAATTTTTTTCTTTTGAATTAGAGTTGTCATTTTGTGGCATGCTTAAGTCCTTACATGATAATACAAATTGATTTTAATAATTAATGTGTTTTCAGTTACTTTTAGGATCTATAACATAAGATTAGATGGCTTGCTCTTTCAGTGAAGACATGATTTCTCATATATCACATTTACACATTTCTAAAGAGTATACATATCATATTCATCCTTGGTACTTTATAATTCTCAGGAAAGAACTTGAACACCGACCCAAAATTCTATTACAATATAAAATATACTCATCACCACGAAAACTACTTTGTATCCTTGTGTCCCTAACTCATCAGTAATTAGATTCAGATTTTAGGGCTCTTAAGTTCACTACAGTATTGTAGCAAGTAACTTCCTGCTTTGATGATTAATTTTTGTTCCCAACTTCATACTTCAGTTTAAAATTTTTTCATTTCAATTCTAAAAAATACAGTATCTAAATATTCATTTTTCACAGTGACAAATTATTATCATGAAATGTGGGACATTTGACCTAAAGTTAAAATATTTTAATAGATATGAAAAGAGTCCAAAAGATAAATCTTTATTAGAACAAATTAAAATTCTTGCATTCTGCCACTTTCCTCTATGAACTTTAATGAAGAAATGAAATTCTTCCTCTTTCCTTATTTTGAAATTCACATAGGCCATGTTAGGACAAGGCAAAGACAACAAGTTGTAAACACAAACTAAGTCTCTATGTAGTGGATTTAAAATATGGTTGCACTTAGGGTTTGAAGTTAATTTTAATGGTCAGTGTTTTAAAGATATGTTTTAGATTTTTCAATTCTGCGGTTTATTTGTGGTTATGTATGAGATGATTTTCTTTCAAATATCTAGTGAACAATTTTACTAATCTGTTTTGACAAATATAATGAGAGCTGTTACCATGGCTAGGTAATAATAGACACATTCTATCTCCAACCTGTATACACATTTATTAAGCATAAACATATTATGCAGAACATATATTTAGAGCTTGTAGTCAAAAGTAAACAAAGAAATGAAAAGAATGAACCCAAAAGACTACCCCCCCCCAAAAAAAACCCAAACAACAAAAATAACCATGATCTTCAACCACAGTACTAGAGTACAGAAAGTGGGGAGGTGACAAATTGCCATTCTCCAGTATCAGGAGAACTTCAGTTGCCTTTCATTTTTGGAGAAAGGGTGGAGTCTAAAAACTTCTAACGTATTTTGTCAGGAGGACAGAAAGGGATGCTAAATGGTTCTTCTCAAGCTTACAGCATACAGTTCTCTGCTGCTAGGTATACCAGTAATTCAGTTCCAAGTAAGCTAATGAAGAAATTAAATCACTTGCTTTTTTCTTGTCTCTTTCTTAAAGAGGTTGCATTTTGTGCTGACAGTGCATAGCTGATAAAATAGCAATTTTTGAAAAGCTTGCTCATTTAGCTACTCTCAGAACCCCTGCTGACATCACTGACATTTTCTCCAAATATGCAAATACTGTAAGTCACTTCCTAAGATGCATGCATATATTTCCAAAAATGTTATTATTTTATGATCAACTAGGCATACATGCAGAGGCAGACTAGCTTGCTGGCTTTGTAATGCCACACTCATGAAATGACTTTTTTTTAAAATGAGGTTTCGTAGGAATCTGTCACAGCCTCGTAGATCTTTAAAGGTGAGTTATTCCTTTTATATAGAGTGGGGGTTATTTTAAGGCCTTCCCATTATATAAACATAAAAATAGGAGTAAAAGCCCATAAGCTCAGCAAACTTAAATACCTGGGTGACAATAGCAATATTATCGTTAAACTCGACACACAACTTTTGAAATACAGTGCACATGCAGTGGGCACGAATACTATCTTATTTAAATGTCTGTATTAAGCACAACCACTCTCTGCTAAAAATGGGGAAAAAACAAACAAGTCATATTCATCAAAGTAATTGTGTAGGTACTTTCAGTACCAAAATGCCTAGAATGAAGGATTGAACTGCTAACGGCAGCAGTGACAGCCATGAATCATGGTAGGCTACTCCGGGGCCTTTACCACCATAAAACAAAAGATGTAGATGAAAAATGCTGCAATTAAGTGATTTGATTTCTGCCCCCTTTTTCCTACTGCATTCGTGCATGGCTGCACAGCAAAGATTGATGGGAAAAATTACTCTACGTGATCTCTGACAGAGCCTTGGAACAATTCTATAAGGGGGAAACATACAAATCAAACCAGCTTTCTTGTATTCAAACAAAATAATACATATAAAGCAAATACTTTAGCCTATATCCAAAGCAGCAAAATTTGCATGTGCACATAAATTGTTAAGAAATGCTCTGCTATCAAAACCAAACTCATGGATTTTCCAGCTAGTTGGGTTATACTGATATTTGTTTAAATAAATATTCAATCAGTACTGCCGAGTGGCATCCTCAATATGTCTGTGCACCAAGAACAAATTACAGATACAAATTTGTGGAGGTAAAACATTCTTATCTTTTATATCAATAAATTATTAATGAAAATACACACAAAATAAAATAATAGAAAATTTCACTGACTATTCAACTCCCCTGTCATTATAGTCATTTAGAGGGACATTTTAAATGGGTATTCACAACTCAGTTGGGGTCCTACAGACAAAGGAACCATACTTGAATGCCAGAGAATATTTTATTGTGGTTGGTATGTACATTTAAAAGATGCTAAATTTGCAACATGCACTGAATAAAACAAACAATACTGCTAATACGAAGAAAGGATAATCCCTATTATCAGAGGCTAAAGTGAAATTATGTGGGTTTCATTTCATGAGGAGAGAAGGTCATTCAATCTCAGTCTGCTGTAAGAAATGTACAGTTAATTTAACTTGAATTCATACAATAGAATTGCCCCTCCATCGAAGGGGGAAAAACATGTATATACTTGACTTTGTTATGAGTACTGAGGTTGTTAATTAAAGGCTGCTAGAATTGTGGAATTGAATTGGGTAAATTCTGACATTCCATCTATAAACCTTTATAAATCTGTCTTTCAAATATTGGGGTGCTTTAAACACAAGCTAGATGAAGATTTTGCAAGACAGTAAACATTTTCAATGTTACTACTGATTTCTGCCTAGTCAGGACACTTTAAAAACATGTTCTACTAGTATTTTACTATGGTTTTTCAGGGAGTTACCCTTAAAAAAATGGGTAGCTATTGCTTATGAGCTTCATTGTTGTGGTTCTTTTATTGTCTATCAAAACTGAAAACCTCAGGGTCCCAGGGCAAGAACTCATTAGTGGATTCCTGACTTTAATCACGGGGAAGTCTGCGAAATACTGGCATGGTTTGATGAAATATCACAGACTTGGAAATCAGGAGACCTGGGTTTGCCACTAATTAATATTAGGTTGAACCTTATGAAATCGCTGTTTTTGTAGGTCAAAAACAGTTGACTATCACAATTACAAGTGGTTCAACATACATTAGTTTGGTATAGGGTAAGCATTCAGCTTCAGTTTCCTCATGGATAAAGTAGGCAAAGTAACTATTTCTAATTCTTAAAAGTAGGCCCTAATGCTTTAGTCAAATTTACATTTTTATCCTTATCTGATGGATAAATAATTCTTACATTTTACCAGTGATCACCAAAACCATCAAATATCACCAATTATTATTTCACTAAGTATTGTAAGATATAATTAAGATATACATTAAGTATCTTAAGTATTTATTTTGTGAGTAATCAAGAATAAATCTAACTCTAGAATAAATTCCTTCAATGAAATTTCCTCAAGAGTTCATTTAATCCTTCCTTTTATAGATTGCTTTTAGTGTATTTATTGGGACACTTGAAACATTCTTGATTTTATATTTAGTAGACCATCACTTTCTTATATAAAGCAAGGAATAGTGGTAGGGAAAAAATCATGTCTGAAGACCAAATGAAAATTTAAACACAATAACAATAAGTGTGCTGTAACTGAACTCAAAATTTGGTTTTGATCATCCACAGTTTTCTTCTACGATGAGACTTTTGGCAAGCAAGTAAATAGTTCAGTGCAGAAAGCTATATTCTATAGAGAACTCTCATTATTACATTGCCCAATAATTTATATTTTGGGGATATAGTTGTGTGTGTGTCAAACCTTGCAAATAAGCATATATTGAAGAGATGGTCAATATAACCTTTAAATATGTGACTTCTCAATAGCAGTACAATTACATTATACTGTGGAAATAAGAAAACCATACTGCTGTCCTAAGAATTTTAGACAGTAGTGTCAATAACAGTATCTACTCAATTAAAAATGTAATATATAAAGATTTTCCTATTCTTTTTATGTTTTCAATAAGGTATAATTGATATACAGTAAACTAAATATGTTTAAAGTATATAATTTGATAAGAGTTGGCATATATCATACATCCATGAAACTATCACCACAATCAACATAACGAACCCATCCAACACACCCAAAAGTCTCTTCATTCTCCTTTGTAATCCCTCTCTCCTGCCCCTCCTCTCCTACTGATCTGTTTTCTGTCACTGTAGATTAGTTTCCATTTCTATAACTTTTATATAAATGAAATCATATAGTATATCTTCTTTTTTATCTGACTTTTTCATTTAGTATAATTATTTTGACACGCATCCATGGTGTTGTGTTTATCAACAGTTCCCTCCTTGTCAATGTTGAGTAGCATTCCATTGTATGGATATACTACATCTTTTAAAATCTATTTACCTCTTGATGGACATTTGGGTCATTTCTAGTTTGGGCTATTACAGATAAGGTGCTACAAACATTCATGTTTTCTCTTCATACTGTTAAAAGTATGAAAAGCCACAGATTGGGAGAAAATATTTGCTAAGCATATATCTGATAATGGACTTGTATTCAGACTATATAAACAACTCTCAAAACTCAATAATAAAAAACAATCCATTAAAAATGGGTAACATATTTGAACACACACCTTACTAAATAAGTTATACAGATGGCAAATAAGTACATATAAAGATGCTCAAGATCATTATCATTAGGGAGATGTAAATTTAAACCACAATATGATACCACCTACTACAATGGATGAAATTAAATCAAAATAAATGGCCAAACTAAGTGTTGGCAAGGAGGTGGAGGAATTAGAAATTTTCATACAACACCAGTAGGAATGTAAACTGTTACAACCTCTTTGGAAAACACTGCGGTGGTTGTTTAAAAAGTTATCACATGATTGGAAATTAACTGTTCTTAAACTGACTTTATTATAAGACTATCATTAATAAGCTTGAGGCTAAGAGAGAAGAACCCTCTTTGCTTGGCATAATCTCCATCAATGTTTACCTCCCCACCCTTTATTGATGGTTTTGAATACCATCTACATACTATTGACTTCCAATTTTATGGCTTCTCCATGGAACTCCAAATTTGTACATCGAATACTTACTTGATTAGCCTCTCAAAAGTAGTTCTCATTTAGGTTTCTCCATCTCTGGAAATAGCATTACTATCCACCTAGTCACTTGACCCAAAATTCTAGGAATCATACTTAATGCCTTCCTTTCCTTCACTCTTCCCCTCATTGTCCTCCGTATCATCAAGATCTGTTGTCTCTTACCTTCAAAATGTGTCCAGAATCTGTCCAGGTCTCTTCATTTCTATTAATACTTCTCTAATCCAAACTTCCATTATCCCTCATTATATTGCTATAATAAAGGTTTAAGAGCTCTATAGCCACACAAAAGCCTAACCTCTACAGTCTATTCTTCCTACAGCAGCCAGAAAACTCTTTACAAAATCCAAATTAAATTATATTACTCCTCTTCCTAAAACCATCCAAATGCCTTTCTTTTGCATTTTCAATAAAATCTAAACTCCATACTATAGCCTAGGTCATCAAAATTCTGGCTGTCTCATACCCGAGTCAACTCTTTCACTGTTTTATACACACTGTCCTTCTTTATGGTTTTCAAACACTCTAAACTCATTCTCACATTTTAGCCTTTCCATCAGATCTCTTCAGTGTCTGGTTCCTTTTTTGTCATTCAGTCATCAGCTCAAATATCATCTCTCTAGTTAATTTTCCCTGACTACTAAATCAAAATTAGCGCTTGTCCATCACCCCTTATACCACTATCTCATTCTATCACCATTGTATCTTAATTAATATATTTTCTTGTGCATTGTCTGTCTCACTTCCTCTATGACATTGTATATATTGTCAAAATATTGAAATCTTGTCTATGTTGTCTACCCTAGAATGCAAAACAGTGTTTGGAAAATAGGGGGCAGTCAATTAATATTTAATGAATTAATTCTCTTTGGAAGATACATTTATGTGGAAGTTAAAGTAATTTTATCCCCAAAATATCACTTTCTTCGTGTTTGTTTTTCTCTTCCTTCCTTTCTTTTTCTTTCTTTCTTTCTTTCTCTTTCTTTCTTTTTTTTTTTCTTTCTTTCTTTCTTTCTTTCTTTTTTCTTTCTTTCACTTTACTTATGAGAAAAAATTCAAAAGCTGAGGTGAAAGAAGAAAACGAGAAAGAGAAAAGCATAATTTGAATGCAAAATTTTGTCAAAGAATAATAGTTCTTATACCTTTCATTTTAACTAACTGGAAGGTTAGGGAACTGTCTCTTGATATGGCAACCATTCTGGGGAAGAACACTAAAGAATAAAGCAGGCATTCATACTACAGTCTTCTGTCTCCATTAATCAAGTTTATAGCAGCTACATGTAACACCACCAGATGTTGGGATTTTTAGTGCCTAGAAAATCTTGACTTTGTACCAGACGCCCACTAACTGTGTGCGTGGAGAGGGGGGCTGGGGGGGGGCATGGCAAATTACATTATTGCTCTGTAATTCACAAGGGTTTAGAGGTTCTTTGATCAGCTCCCATAGCCCCAGAAACAAACACTCCCTTTGAGTAGGTGCTCTCTAGGAGCTTTGGATGTCACAGGATCTTATCAAAGGAATAAAAACAACAGAACCCTACAAAAACTAACTTTTCATTTCCATGGATGATAATGCATAGTGGTGACACTGTCCTGGAAAGTCAGTACCTTCCTTTCAAAATGGTAGTTAGTGTGGCATTCAAAAGAAAATAAAATGGCCCTATCAAGCATAAGATTTGAAAAATGGAACCAGCAAAGTCAGTGAACCTAAGTGACTCATTGGCCATGATGGAATCTTTAAGTGAAAAGCCTCCTTGAAGTACAGCCGGCCACAGAGCACACATGCTGCAGTGAAGAGGTGGGAAATGCAGAGCAGGTACATGCAGTGGCCACAGGAAAAGAGCAAAATAGATACAAAGCAAGTCCAGAGACAGTGTCCTCTTTGAGAGAAAGTGGTGAGAGAATAGTGAAGGATGTCCATTTAATATGCCATTTCCAGAGAGAAATTGTGTAGGGAAAAGTGGAAGAAGGTAAAGGGCTAGCAATAAATGCAGCAAAAACCTGAACTGTTAAGAATGAAACACTGAAAAAATAATCTGTAAATTTCCTCCTGCCCCATGTGGGAAAATGGGCAAGATATACTGATGAAACCAAGCTTTCATTGCATGGGGAGCATTTAAAAGGAGGAATTAGCACCTATACTACACAATGTAGTTATGGTCAACTTAACTGATTAATAAATATGGTCATTAGTTTATATATGGTGTACAATCTGTTTATCCATTACATAAACCCATATTTTTAAATTTAAGCTTCAATTTATAAACCTTCTCAGATAATTGGCTATTTCCAATAAAGTAGAGCTTTGAATACCAATCAAGTGCCATGAAGAAAGGGCAGACTATTCTTGGTTTGATCTGCTATAACTTCCCTGACAGAGTGGATGGAAAAGAGGAGAATAAACTGGAATATTGAAAAGGCATGAGCATAAATGAACAAAATGAAAAGTACAAACTACAAATGAAGTAGATGATGTTTCTTTCCTTTCATATAGGACCAACAGGGAGTATCTTATAGGAAGTACCAATAGGAGTAGGAGAAAGTAGATAGGTTTTTCTTAGGGGCAGAAAGTAACCTAGACTTTCCGGGAGATTGAGAAATTTTTTCTTTTCTCCTGGGCTTCTGAGTGCTAATAGAAGAAAGAGAAAACTAATCTAATCAGCCAGAATAAAAGAATATTAAAAGAAAAGATATGTCAATCATTGATACAATATCTAGAAAATAACAATTTTAAACACACACAAAATCTTATGCCTTTTTCCCATAATCTCTGAAACAAGATTCCCAAAGAATTATCTGTGAGAATATCTTTCTCTCAGATTCTTTAGCAAATATGTTCTGACTTTATCTTTCAGAGAGAAGTCTTTTAAAAGATAAGCAAGAACCGGGCGCCTGGGTGGCTCAGTCGTTAAGCGTCTGCCTTCGGCTCAGGTCATGATCCCAGGTCCTGGGATCGAGTCCCACATCGGGCTCCCTCCTCGGGGGGAGGCCTGCTTCTCCCTCTCCCCCTCCCGCTGCTTGTGTTCCTGCTCTCACTATCTCTGTCTCTGTCAAATAAATAAATAAAATCTTTAAAAAAAAAATAAAAATAAAAGATAAGCAAGAACCTAAAATATACCAATTAAATCTACTTATCTCTCTATTTACATCTGTCTATCATTTATCTATCTAAAAAAAAAAAAAAAGCCTAATTCTTTTAGAAATCAGATAGCTACAAAAACCAAAGGGGTAATATAGAATTCACCTAGAGTTGGAGAATATGAATATTGATTTAGGAAACATAAATCAAACAAGAGCAAAAATTATCTTGGTTTCTACAATGGTCTACAAAAGCTCCACATTGCCTCAATTCATTTTCTTTTTTTTTTTTTTATACAGTAAACTCACACCAATTCAGTCAATGATGTAAAAAAAATTCAATATTCACTCAACAAACATTTATTAAAAATTTCCTTTGTAAAGGATATGCTTGGCCCTATGCTCAGAGCCATCATTCCTTTGGAGAGCAAGAAAAGAACTTTGATCATGTTCTATATTCTGTAAACTGAAATATAACATTCATATTCCCAATGTGGATATGAAGCCCCAAGAAAAAATTATAGTTTTGATCTCAGATTATCCCTCAAAACTATTTAGGCTTTATTTTTTTAATGCATTCTGATATCTAAAATTTAAAGTCTTTGGTAACTTCAAATAGATTTAATGAAACAATATGTTATTCAATTAGTTTATTTTACTATATTTTATCCAAGATATTCAGAGTACTATTTAGTACTTTGTTTAAAGTGTAGAGACTTTGTTTGTTTTAAAGTGTATAGACTGAGGGGTTTAATAACAAGAAACTTCTTTCACTAAAAAACAAAACTATGGCTAGTTTCATTATAATATGATAGGTTGTAGGATATAATTACTACTTTTAAGTAACAATTTGTACTCTCTCAAATACAGTTCTATGAGTTAAACAAATTTCCTTTATTTAAGTAAAATTTTGTTTATTCTTTTTATCATCAGGTCTACAGGTATATTTAACTATAGCCTGTATTTCACTTGGAAAAAGTCAAGAGTTTGCAATTATTTTTAGCAAAAATAATTAACTTCCTTAAAAACAATTTCCCCTTTTTTTCCTAAATAAATTAAACACAAAGAACTCTAAATAATTAGTCTACAAAATACTGAAATTTTTAAAATAACAATTATCTTTGTCTTCCTTCACATAGTGCAAAGATACTATGACTAAATTCATTGATTCTAGAATAATACATTTAAATTATAAAATACAGGTACATAATTTGTACACCTGAAGTTATGAGTGATAGATTAGCATTATTATTAAAGATTTACACATACCTTGGACAAGAAATATTAACAACATTAATAGCTACCATTTATTATGTGCCTACTAAGTCCCAGGCCTTATACCAGGCCTTTTGCATATATCATTATTAACAGTCACAACAGCCCTGCAAGGTACAGGTTCTTTTTTCATTTTTACAGCTGGTGCAACGGTGCTTCAGTCTGGGGAAGCACTTGCCTGAGGACAAACAAGTGGAAGAGCTAGAATTCAAACTCAAATCTCTCTCACTTCTGTCTAAAAGCTTTGACTATATCCATTGATGATAAATTATGTGCAAATATGCTCCCTAATTTTTCTAAATTCAGTATCAATTAACACCTTTTCAAAAGGAATATCTGACAACAAACCAACCACTGGCTTCATTAAGGTACTGAGACATTTGGAGACCATGTTGCTGATACTAACGATGCCCGAAGTTTGAATTTTAAAACTTCATTGTTTGTAGTATAATCGTGTTAGTTGAGACAGAAGTGATTTCAATTTCATTTTCAAACATCTGTTTAAGGCTGCTTTTGAAAAACAAGGGGTAGCTGTACTGTGATAACTACTGTGTAATATCCAGCCCAAAGCAGAGTTACACTTCTGCTTAATAATAAAAATACACACATTTACTGAATGCTTACTGTGGGTGGCTAAGTGCTTCAAATGCATTATTTAACTTTCACTATAACCCTGTAAGAAATACTATTATCAAGATTTTTCAGGTAAATAAACTGAAGCACAAAGGCATTAATCAGTTCACCCACAGCCAAATAGCTAAGAAGTTTAGACTAGTTGAGACTCCACATTTGCCCAGCTCCAAAGTCCAACAGGCACCACTCTGCTTTCCTGCACTGATATAGTGGTCTTTGGGAGTGGACATTCAAAACATTCAAGGTTCCACACAAAGACGAAGGTATGGGCCTATCATCATACGTCATCCTACGTATCAGCAGGCAATGGAAGAAAGGCAACGGCTGCAGCCGTGTCTTGCTTTTGCCTCCTTTAACTCAGTGAGAATTCATTATTTCATTTCAAAAGTGAATAGTGTGTATTAGGTAATCTCTAAGATCCACTAAAGCGATAAGATTATTAAGATCCTGTTAATGCATTTCATTTATGTAACTGAACAGTGCTGCTAAGAATATAACCAAAGGTTTATTGTTGTTTTACTATTATTTCTACTCCTCATCATAGGCATTACAGAGGTTTTAAGGGTGACCAGACTGGAATCATGGAAAGCTGGATCCTGTCCCCACTCTTCTAAGGCAGGTGTGACCTTGGGGAAGAGGCCCAACCTGTCCATGCTTCAGTTTGTTAATACATAACATAAAGAAAATACTAGTACTTATTCTAAAGGATTGCATGAGGGGAGAATAAATGTAAACGTGCTTGGCACAGAGTAAACTCAAGAAAAGTTAACTATTATTATTTTTGTTATTATATTGTGAAATGGTGAGGTTATGTTATTCAATATATGTTAAATCACTATAAAAATTACGAAAACATAATTAAGGCAAAATATTCACTGCTAGTGTTCTCTGAGAATTTTAAAATTCTATTTATATACGTATATATGTGCAGGTATATTATACATATATGTGTGTGTATGTATATGTACTTATGTGTACATATGTATATACACTTACACATTTACCTGGTGTTAAACATCTACTTAAACATTCAATTTTTATGTGCATTTTGGTCTCTTTTTTTCCCAGTGTTTTTAGATGGCATGGCTGACAAGATCAGCCTCAGATTTAGATAGAATGATAATATGCAAAAGCACACAGAATTCTCACATGTATAAATGCTGTCTAGTTATTTTAAAACATTTTGTGGAAACTCCTAAAGTGGTAGGGACGGGACAATGATGCATCAACTGAATTAATCACTATCATCACTCTTCTAAAGAAAAAACAAAGCAACTTCAGCACACTCAATCATCATGAACATGAAGAGAATGGAGCCGCATAAAACCGAGGCTGGGTCCCCATTCTCTGGTAGGCAATGTTAAAAATTTGCAGCCACTGATGACTTGCTCCACAGTTCCCAAACTCTGAAACCCCTATTTATAAATATCACAAAGGGGTATTTGGTTCACTTGCATGTCTGCTTTTTATGTGGTTTTTGTTTGTCACCCTACAAATGGAAAAGCAACTGTTTAACTGAACTGTGGAAAGCCCTGAAACCATACGTTCGAGCCTATCAATGAAGAATTTTATCTGTTGGCAAGAGTTGAAATGACACAGATATTAAGCATCAAAGACGCACGGTGGAGAAAGGTAGCTTTCTTTTCTTAAATGCTGGCAATTCTAAGATGTGAAGCTAAGCCTCACCAAAACTCACACACAAATATAAGAGCAAATCTATGGCTTCAGGCTTTTTGTACTTCTCCATAGATACCAGTGCTTGCCAGTAATCCAAATGCATTTCTGCCCTATGTATTGTTAACTCAAAAATAACCCAGATACCAAAAATGTCTTTATAAAGGGCTATAAGGAATAAGGAATAGCCTCCACATTGACTGGCTTCAGCAAGAACATGAAAAAGTAATATCATCAGTTAATCTCAAGGGCTCATATATTCCCATAACCGTTTCATTAACCGCTGTCTTGTATTTTTCCATGTAATTTATTTTAAAAACAGAAAAGTTAAATAACAATTGTATTATTGCTGGCAGGAAATATATGTTAAACAATACGGTTGAGGCCACTTATAAATAGATTAGGAATAAATGACTGATACTATGGATTTTTAAAATATACATTATTTTACTTTTTTACATATGTATGCCATATCACCTTATGAGATATTTTTCCTTTCTATAGAACACTTTGTAAATTTTATCCTATAGATCAATGTTGGGCTTGCCACTGCAGACCACAAACAAACAGAATACTGCAAAGATGGGATATGCTGAAGCAGCAGCTATTAGTAATTTCTCATATATGTGTGTGAAAGGAGAAAAAGAAAAATGGCTTAGTGTATTCTAGTTCATTCATAGAGCTTTGGGAATTAATTACATTTATATTGCTCAACACTAACAGTGAGGATCAAGAGACAAATGTGGGGGTATAAATATAAGAAGTGAGCCTATTATTTTATGTTTGCCTTCCATGTTTGCCTTCTATATTTGTAATATTTATACCTTTATCATATGTGTACATTTCATATTCATGTATCATATAGATCTGTATACATATGTATTATATATTCATGTGATGAAAGCTCTTTCCATATATTAGAATGAGGAAAAGTAAAGGCAAATAAGTCACTTCTAAACAAAATCATCACCAAAATATACTGCATATGTTCTATCTGGAGATTATGATTCAAATTATAGATATCAGAGATAGCAACGGTCTTCTGTTTACACCATGTGAAACAGCAGAGAGATGATCACTTAGCTTTTGTTTTGGTTCCAATTCATTTTTTTTTCAAGAAGTGTAATTAAAAACTGCATTAATGCCACCAATTATGGCCTCCAAGGGACCAGAAACCCCATGTTACTCCGTGATGGAACACAACTGAGCTGCAAACATCCATTTACCATTATAATACTCATTAATCCTGCCAAAAACAACTCATTACGGACCTCAAGGAAATCATCTCTTAGGCAAACACAGCACAGAATCTGTCATTGCATTCCTCACAGCCAAGTGACAGAGATGGAAACTGTTCAATGTCACTTATTTATGAAGCTGGAAACTCTGATTTCATTTTTTACCATGCTAAGACCTTTATGTGCAAGAACTGAGCTAAACTCTTACCCTTTAAATAAAGTCTTAAGAAAGAAGTAGTTTGACTTAAAATCTCAGTAATCTCAACCTGAAAAATTTCCCTAACCTACCTCTCAAATGCTTCCAGAATCCAATCTCACCTTATTGGATATCAACACCATCAATATTTTCCCTCCCAAATCCCACCACATCCATTGTCATCTTTCTGACTAGAAATAAAATGAAATACAAACCCTCTCTTCAGTCAACTGAATATATTCAAATACATTTGTTCCTTTTTCTATCCCCAGATTCAGGGAAGTGCTGCACTTAGCAAGATCTTTCTGAATGCTTATTGTTGATTTGGTCACTGTTCATGGGCAAGTAACCTTAAAATACCCTCCAGCAAAAAAACAGAGTTGTCAATTATCATTTGATAAACAATTACAGCAAAGATAAATGATTGGAGGGGACATTCATTTAACATGGACAATCCTTCTGTTTCAAGATCAAGAACCATTTTCTTTCTTCTCAATGCTGCATTTCCTCTGATATTTCAGGAGTCTTTGCCTGAGCAGAAATTAAATAAGATGTCTGAAAGGATGTTCTAAAATAAGCTTAGATATAAAACTTATAAGCTAACTTGAAAATATTTGATTATGCTCAGTTGTTGTTGTATACAGAACCTGAAAGAGAGGAAGAAAAATTTGTAAAAAAAATTGGAAAGAAGTGAAAGTATGTGAAAGTATGCACTATCTGAAATCTAATAAGTGGCTATATTTAATCAAGATTGTTTTCTTAGAGTTTAAACTAAACATACTTCATTTATTTTTAAAAATGTCTTCTTTCATATAATTTTAAGGGAATGAATAGCAAAATTAGTTGAAATTGAATCAATAGCAAAATGAGGCTTTTATGACTTCCTTCTACATACAAATTCTGAATGGATTTTAATCTTGAAAAAAAGGTACAAAACAGATTGCCCATGCTCTCACAGAATCCAAGAGTTATTTGCTCAATTGTGAACCTTCTAGGTTATAGAAGTCTTCTTTTAGACCCCAAGTCCTATGAGAACTCTGTTCTTTACACACAACATAGTGCTTAGCATTATGTGGAAGATAATCGTTAAGTGTTTAGTGAATGAACAAACCGTTGAACTTTACCAGATAATAGTCTGAGAACTTGCAAATACCTATGTTTTATCACTGCTGTAGTCTTTTTTTCCTCTCCTATTCCAAGATGGATTGGTTTTATATGTTAAGTTCTAAACTTCTTTCTTTGAGGAAGTGGGTAGTGTTATGAGCAGGGAGCAGAAGTCTTCAAAACTTAAGGGAAAAACCCCACAACCTGGCTTTTTTTTTTTTAAGATTTATTTATTTGACAGAGAGAGAGACAGCGAGAGCAGAAACACAAGCAGGGGGAATGGGAGAGGGAGAAGCAGGCTTCCCGCGGAGCAGGGAGCCCGATGCGGGGCTCGATCCCAGGACCCTGGGATCATGACCTGAGCCGAAGGCAGATGCTTAACAAATGAGCCACCCAGGCGCCCCCACAATCTGGCTTTTGTTAGTAGAAGAAAGCTTGCCTACTGAGATAAGAAGGAGTAAGACAACTGAAAAAGAAATGAGCATCTTGGCCTGAGTCTTGTCCTCAGCTTTTGAAACCTTGATTTACTCACTGCATCTAAGATCCTGGATGAGGAATTACTCTGGACGGCTTAAACTATTAGAAGCTGGAAGCTTTGCCCAGAGCTGGATAGGAGCAGAAGAGCAACCTGAGGGCTGACCTAAAGTCATCTGTACCTGTACCTGCAATGTTGGAAAAGCATTTCTGACCATGCCAAGAGCTGATTGCCCTGCTAGGGCAAGTAAAAGAAAGCCAGAGAAGGAACTTTTGGCTTAGGATGCAACTCACCCATCCCACAATGTGTCTGGCCCCTGATAAGACCAGGATCTCTTCATGATGCCACTATAGGCCTGGACATCAGAAACCTCAAGTGTGAAATACGACTTTCAAAAAAGGAACATGAAATTTCCTGTACTCTAGGTTCGTGGACCAAAATTAATACCAATACAGAGTGAATGCTGAAAATGTCATACTATTATTCCTTGCTAGTAGAATTTCAATATGGATCTCAGTTTCTCAGACTAAAAGCTGATCAAGTTGTAAATGGGAGTGAAGTCTGGCTGGTAATTCCATCTCCTCTGCAAACTACCAGCAAATAACTAGCTGTTTCTTTGATGGCATCTTTGTTCAGGATAGGCATCAAGTTAGATGGGAGGACATATTTTTCCTGTTTTGTTTTCAAATCATGAGGTGGGATGAGCAGGGAATCCTCAGTATAGTGCTAATTATGTATTATTAGGTACTAAATCTGGATTAGATGTTTTATGAAGTAAAATGTGGAAGGTTTTCCCAAAAAATTAGTATTTTTCGTGTGTGAAAAATGAAATGGCTTTAAATCTAACATACAAATGGAAGTGGACCATGTTCAGATGTTCATCACATTCACATTCTAAGAAGACTTTTCTTTTGGAAGCTACAGGGGCTTTTTCTTAGGCAATTTTCTGTGAAGTAAACTTCAAAATAATTTCAACATACTAACTTTTAAATGTCCTTTTCATCTTTTAAATTGTTTTTTACAGGAGGAAACTTATCCCAATATCTGTGGCTATGTATATTTAACCCAAGTTAATGTGGAGAATACCAATCATAATAAATAAAAATAATGCTTCGTCTGCTATATTTCACGTTTCAAGAATATTGATGTGTAGAAAAATAACTCATTTACAATTTGTAAGCGAGCATTCTTTGGAATTAGAGTAATCAGGGCATGTATGAATGTTCAAAGTATCAAGTGCCATGTGGTTCCCCGGGTACGAATAGAGGTCTTCCAAATCTCTCCAAGATGTGGAATATGCACTGTCAAAAACGCCAGCTAATCTCTTGATGGCCCAGACCAATGTAGAAAACTCTGTCACTTTGGGAAATTTAAAAAAAAGTATCTAACATTTTGAAGTGTCACCCTCAAGGTGTTGCAGGAGGATACAAACATTTGCATGTATTTATTTAGCTTAATGTATGTTTTCTGTTAAGAGCTCCAGGAATGACAAAGAACTCCAATTGCATAAATAACACATACAGTAAATGACCCGTCAATGCATAAAGATGCAGATGAGAGTGAAAACATACCAAGAGGGAGGGAAGACCATAGCAATCAGACAACAAAAAGAAATAAAAGGCATCCAAATGGGTAAGGAAGAAGTAAAACTTTCATTATGCCAGATGATTTGATAGTACATATACAAAAACCCTAGGGGTGTCTGGGTGGCTCAGTCACTTAGGCATCCAGCTCTTGGTTTCAGCTCAGGTCATGATCTCAGGGTCATGAGACTGAGCCCTGTATCTGGCTCTGCACTCAGCGGGGAGTCTGCTTGAGATTCTCTCTCTCCCTCTCCCCACCCCCACTCTCTCTCTCTCTAAAATAAATAAATATTAAAAAAAAAAAACTCTAAAGATTCCACCAAAAAGCTAGAATTGATAAATGAATTCAGTAAGGTCACAGGATACAAAATCAATATACACAAATACATTGCATTTCTAAATAATGAAGCAGCAGAAAAAGAAGTTAAGAAAACAATCCCATTTATAGTTGCACCAAAAAAAAAAAAATACCTAGGAATAAAAAGGGAGGGACGGAAAATCTACCATATCTTTAAGCTAGAGCAAAAAGATTTGTTCAAGAACTTGTTTCCAGAAGTCTTTGAAGACCAGGTATACTCACAATCAATTGACTGTTAATGTAAAACTCATACAGTAAATGCACATAGGTTTCAGAACTGTTTAGGGTTATTTCATTGATAATATTACTACCCGAGCCAAGTTAAAACAATGTACACTTTCATTTTAGGGAAGAATCGCTAAGCAATTGCTGCGTTCAGTTTCCCAATTCAAGTAGTTACTCCCCTTGCACATTTCCCCAGCTTAGCTTACTACATGCTTCATTCTCATCATTAAAGCAACCCAAAATAGAGCAACAATTATGAATGTTGCTATAAAATGTATTCAAAAACAGGCTGGAAAGTAATTATTAACTATTTGCTGAATTATTCCGTTTAAATTTTAGATCTTCCTTTGATGAAGGTGTACTGTGTCCACCTGGATTGACATATAGAATAACACTCCTCAAGATTTGATTGCATATGGACCCAGGACTTATTCTGATGTGACTTCATTCAGATTGTTTCTGACCCTTTTTCTACTTTCACACATCACTGTAAACCCAAGCTCATGTTTGCAGGTGCTAGTTTCTCTTCTACCCTGGGACAGCCAATTGCAAAAACCATGATAATAACATATAGATCTCTGACTGACATATATCTCAATAATATATTTTGAATGCCTGTGGCATATTACTTCTAATGACATTAACTAGCTGATTTTTCCATCTTCAATGATTTAATGCTACAAAAATGATAACCTATTGTCTGATATTTCTTTTTATTGTTTTTATTCAACTGCCAGACTCATAATATGGCAATCCCTAACTCATTTTGTGTTTGGTGATATAGGTTACTCATAACATGTAGACCCCAAAATATACCTTGTTAACGAAGAAAAGAATTGTGAAAGAGAAGCTATAAAATTTCAAATTATTTTACTACAAAGATTTATCTTACTAGCAAAAAAAAAAAGGTTATCACATGTTTCTTCTGAAATGTTTCCGAATATGAGACAAAAATATTATACAATAAAGCAACCCTATAATAATGGAAGATCTTGGCACTGTCTCTGAGAAAATTAAAGGCACAGTGTCAAAATCTAAAAGTACAACCTACCCTAGATGTGGTTTTGGCACAACAGGTTCTATGATGTAAAAGACATGGGGTGAATCACAAGGCAATGTCCACACAACCTAAGGCAATAAACAAGTCATGAAAATTAGAAATTTGTGAAATTCCAACCTAGAAACACCCACCAAGCCAATCCTTGGCTGGAAACTACAGAAGAAAGTTACAGATATTTTCTAAATTCTGGAGATTTTAAATATTTAGTAACTCAAATGCTCTATAAAAAAAACTAAGAATTTTAAATAATTTTCAAAATTTGTGAAATGAATTTTTAAACTGAATGTCTCCCACATCCCTGAATCTTTTGTGTTTCCTTTGGACTGTTTATCAGGCACAAAGTAGGGGCTCAATAAAGGATGAATGGATTAAATTGAACTGTAATGAGAGAATGCAATTAATTAAATATAACAGGAGGCATAGTAGAATTTTGGCTAAAAGTAGGCATCTTGTGATTTTAGTATTGGCTCTTCCACTATTTTGCTGTCTGACCCTCAGTTAATTGCTTAGCCTCTTTAGAAAGCAGTGTATTTATCTGTTAAATGGGGATCATTATACTTATTTGTTAAGTAAAAGATTTAGAGCATTAATTTATATACATATCTCACATAGTAAGAGCTCAATAAATGTTATCTAGAATCATCATTATTTTGGGGGTTTTCAAAGAATAAAAATACATACATCCATAGTAGACTTGGAATATGCAGGATTTAAGATGCTTTGCTATAATAAATAGGATATAGCTTTTTTTTTTTTTTTAGAGAGAGAGAGAGAGAGAGAAAGGGTAGGGAAGGGGGAGAGGGAGAGGGAGAGAGAGAATCTTAAGCAGGCTCCACACCCAGCTCGGGGCCGATGCGGGACTTGATCTTACAACCCTAAGATCATGACCTCAGCCCAAATCAAGAGTCAGACACTTAACCAACTGAGCCACCCAGGCACCCCTGATATAGCATTCTTTATTTCAGAATTAATATTCCAAAGTTTTATTTTTATTCCCTAACTTAGGTGTACTAAAATTTCAATCAATCAACAAATGCTTATTAACTACCTTCTATGAATACAGAAACAGCAGTAAATATTTTATAAAGATATATATAATCTAAATTATCAAATAAAACAATAATGGGTAAGGTCATTTGAAGGAACTCTATGTACACTTTTAGAGGAAACATAATTTTAAAAAGTCACTAATGCAATTAATTTGTAGAGCAACTAAATATTGTGTATCATGCTATCTTCAAGTAAGTATTACTCAAAGGATATCAAATCTAAGAATAATTGTATTTGAAAGAGCATGGAAGAGGCAAGATGATGCCCCAAGGTTTATATGTAGTTTCCTCAAGAGCCTACAGCTTTGAAAAAGAGTTTTACTAATCAGAAATCTGAATGTTGCATTATTATGTTATGTTGATATTATTAGTAGATGTGTCCTTTTACTAACACAGTGTCTTGGAGATGATACACTAGAAGTTTAGTTGACATGGACACCAGTAGACTGTCAGAGGATATGTCATGTGCACACCAGTGAACTAGCTCTTCAAGCGTGTCCCTGGATAGAGGGTTTGAATTGTTTCCTCTGCAACACCAAGAAGACTGACTGTTGGGGAGTGAATAAGAATAATTCTATTCTCCCCTGGGATCATCACAGAGATGAATGAGTTCTCCATCCTGAAGCAGATAAAGAATTAAAAGATGCTTTAAGCAGATGCTTAAAGATGCTTTAAGAATTCCCTGAAAAGAAAGGGGGAAGAGGGAACCTGGCTGAGCAAAGCAAACCATGGTAGCTGGCAGCAGTGTAAGGAGTTCCTCAGAATGGAAAACATTCTAGGACTTGGAAGGATCCCGTGGTTCTGAAATTGATGAGGTATTCTGAAATTTCATTTATCCTTGGAACCTCAGTATTGGGCTATATATAGTAAAATTGTCAAGGCAGCAATTTCTTCTTTCAGCTTTTACAAGGAGTTACAACTTTCATGTAAAAGAGCTAGATCTTAATCCAATAATGCTGGGTTAGTTTCTTTTCCAAAGTTAAATATTATCTCTAACATAGTCCTATCAGTTCAGACATTGACACAAAAAAAGCCAACCATATCACTCATGGTGCTTTTCTTAGTGTCTTAATGTTACTTCACAGATTCAAATGCTTTGGTCTGTTTCATGATTAAAAGCTAATCATTTCTCCCCAATGCTCTCTAATTGTTCCCACTGTATAGAATACAGCAAGAAGCTAAATATTAAAAATGTGCCTTTCTTTTTTTTAAGATTTTTTTTTATTTGACAGAGAGAGATAGTGAGAGCTGGAACACAAGCAAGGGGAGTGGGAGAGGGAGAAGCAGACTCCCCGCCGAGCAGAGAGTCTGAATCCTGAGGCTCGATCCCAGGATTCCAGGATCATGACCTGAGCGGAAGGCAGACGCTTAATGACTGGGCCACCCAGGCACCCCTAAAAATGTGTCTTTCAATAAGGTGTCTTAATAACTAAAAATAAGCTTTTGGGGGGCACCTGGGTGGCTCGGTCAGTTGAGCATCCATCTCTTGATTTTGGCTCAAGTCATGATCTCAGGGTTGTGGAATTGAGCCCCGCACTGGGCTCCACACTCTGCAGGGAGTCTGCTTGAGATTCTCCCCCTCACCCCCTCTCTCTCTGCCCCTCCCCCACTAGATTGCTCTCTTTCTCTCTCAAATGACTAGGTGAATCTTGAAAAAAATAAAAATAAATAAGAAATAAAAATAAGCTATTTGGTTAGTAGTACTTCTATGATGAAAAGAGACTGAGAAAATTAAAGATTCATAATAGCTGAATATAAGAAAATATTTTGAATGATCTTTTGATTTATGGTCTTTAGGACTAAAGGTTATTGACTCAGTGTAAACTTTCAAACACTAAATTCTTAAGTTGCAAAGCAATACAAAGTCTAATAGCTTTAAAGATCTCAAAAAGGCCTTTTGCTCATGATATATGCAGCACAGTAAAGTAACAAAAATATAGATCTGTCCATCTAAATGAATGAAACATATACAGTGAAGTTGTACTATCTGATGCCAGATATTGATTACTGAGAACATAATGAATTATATGATCTATAAGACCATAATCCTGTTATTAATCTGCCTTTCAGGTCATAATCACATACACTTCAAAACACTAAGCCAAATAGCATGAGTTCTTCAATTGAATTTAAATTATTGAAATTATATACAAATTAATGCTTGCAATTATCCTATGAAAACGGAATGCTTTTAAATGCCTGGCATCAGTCTGACTTTAAGGAGGTAGAAACATCATCTTCTCTGTATTGATCAACTTTGTACAAGTAAAAACATTAGCATGTTTGGATTTTAAAAGGTCCATCTACATTTGTTATCTTCCCCACCAAGACAGATGTTAAAAATAAACTTTAATACTGATAATGTATCCATTATGCTGCTCCCAAAAGATAACTTTTATTTACTGCCTTGGAAGATTCCCAATACTAGTAGGTTATTAATTTATGTTAGTATCCATTATTACAAAGGTGAACGTGTATTTTATCATTAATTTACAGCTAGTGAATTGGAAAATTCAGTATTGCTTTTATGAATTTCTAGGTCCTCTGGTCCAACTCTGTGCCTTTAGCAGGACTTCTCCAAACCACACCACTTAGAGGAATATCTACTCTGTTTGAAAGGTTTATAAAAGTATGGCTCATTGCAACTTTATTATTTGAAATGTTAATGATACTACAATATAATTTTTCTTTCTTTCTTATACTCTTGTTGCCTCCTGGTCATCTGCCTAGGTTAGGGAACAAAAAATTAAAATGAACATCAAAATTCCACAAAAAAATGAAAAACTTTGTTGTGCTCACATTTTCCTCAAAAAGTTCAAATTTTCATTTAAAAAATTTTTCCATACTTTGTTTCATGACTTGCTCTCAGAACCAAATAATTTGAAGGCTATTTGATTATTTTACTATTTATGATCTGTATTGCCTCAATTCTTTTTCTCTTTTTGGAACACAGATTTACTTAGAGGCAATATAGTAAAATTTCACCTTTTTGTCACAAAGCTGGGATTCCCACAGTCTCTTATGACAACCAATTATTGGGACCAATAATATCTGCTGTGGAATTTCCCCCCTAGATCTGTTCTGCAGGTTAGGACTTTTTTTTCTTATGCTGTGCAGATAAACAATTGGTTGTGATAAGAAACCTCCATACTTTTAAAGGTCAATAGAATTTCAATCAGCCAGTTTTTAACTTTACTCCATTTCTAGTCACTTTACACAGCTCCTAGCCTAGTTTTTTTTGTTCTGAGTAATATGGAACTTTATTTTTTTTTTTTTACAATGCATGTAAGACATACTGACTATACTAAGAGTATTGCTTCCAGATTTCTGATAATGAATTCACCATGAATCCCCCATTCACTATTATGGATTAATATGAAACTAATCAATGTTTCTATTTGCATTTTCTGCAAAATAATGTATTATAAAATCAATTATGGTGTAACATATTTTATTTGGTAGCAAATGAACTCATGCTTAGAGTATTATTGGTGGCTACATTTTTCTCTTGGAAATTTAGAGATAGGAAATACAAGTCAATAAGATATAGGAGAAGATACGTGAATGATCATTAAATTAGAAAAATAAAATGGTATCATGGATTTTTCATGATAAAAACAAGTGAAAGTAAATATCTAAAATAATCAACAGTTTTGGGGCACCTGGGTGGCTCAGTCAGTTAAGTTTCTGACTCTTGATTTCAGCTCAAGTCATGATCTCACAGTTGTGAGATCGAGCCTCCTGTTGGGCTTGGTGCTGAGCATGGAGCCTCCTTAGGATTCTCTCTCTTCCCCTCCCTCTGTCTCTCACCCCACTCAACCTCTCTCCCTCTCTCTCAAAAAAAGAAAGTAAAATAATCATGAGTATTTTAACCTGAAACACCTAAAAGATGTTAGAAGGTAAGAAGAAAACATGTCTTACTTCATTTATTGACAGATCAAAGGACAGAACTTTGACATGTCATTTATTGACAGAGAAAGGAATACAAGCTTCACAAGAGTAAGAATTTTGTCTAATTTATTCACTGATCTATTCCCCAGTACCTAGAACAGTTTGACACTTGGTACTCACCCAACAAATATGTGTTGACTGAAAGGGAAGTAGATTTTTCTAATGGAACATTTTTTGCCTATTCTTCCAGTCTCTTCCTTTGCTCTCTCTCAGCTCCTGTATATTGGATTTATTTTAGTCTCACTTTTTTTTTTTTTTAAATCTCTGAGCTGCTTCCATCCTCCTCTTCCACCTAAGTAACTGTTCTTCACTCTTTAGGTTTCAGTTTTATAGTCATTACCTTAGGGGAACTTTCCCTGACACAACATGCCAGAATAGTTTCCTCCTAGTTTTTGCTCTCATATCATCCTGATTTCCCTTTCAGTGAAATTCCGCAGGTGAGCAATTATTGCCTTAAAGCTTGTGCTTCTCAACTAATTCCATGAAAGAATGTTATATGCCTTGCCTAGTCTCTGTTCTAATTCCAGGGCCAAATGCCTGGGACATAGTAGGTGTTCAACAAGTACATGGTGCCTAAATAGATGAAGGATGGAAGGGAATAGAAAAGTAAGAAGGAGGAAAAAAATCTCACACTTATCTTTTTAGGCTCCTGTGAATATTCACTCTGTTGATGCTGTTTGGGAAGATAGTTGCTTTAATTCAGGAAGCCAAATAACTAGCCCTGTTTAGAAATCATCAGTAGGGTGCCAAACAAGTCAAATAGGATCAAATTAAAATAAAAGTAAAAATTTAACTTCTTGGAATTCCATTGGTGGAAGTAAACTGTGGCCCACTAAAATTAGTATATAATAGAGCCCTGAAACACAGAAGAAAATAGCTAATGCAACAACAACAACACACACACACACATTTTATATAGACTACTCCTTATCTGTTACCACACACCCAATTTAAGCTCTACTAGCTCTTAGCACCTTCTCATTCCATCATTCCACACAAATATCTAGAGAGGTTCTGACTCTTTGGTACTCACAAAACACTTGTGTTCTTATAAAACTATCAATAGTGTATTATCTATGATGATACAGATGCATACTCCCCATGCCACTGATGCATTTATTAATTCTTTTGATCTCTTTTTGTCAGATGATGATCTCAAGAATTGTTTTGACCTTTATTACAAGGTGGCTCAGAACTAATGGTAAAATGCAAGTGTATTCCACCATAAATATATACAAAATGTAAGAAAGGTGATTAAAACGTATGTGATTCTTCAGAGTATGGCATAATTTGGGGCTATTCAGAAAAACATTCACCTCTCCTCTATAGTGTCAAAAATGAGCCAAATGAGGGACGCCTGTGTGGCTCAGTCGGTTAAGCATCTGCCTTCGGCTCAGGTCATGATCCCAGGGTCCTGGGATCGAGTCCCACCTCGGGCTCCCTGCTCCATGGGGAGCCTGCTTCTCCCTCTGCCTCTGCCTCTCCCTCTCTCTGTCTCTCATGAATAAATAAATAAAATCTTTTTTAAAAAAATGAACCACATGTGATTTTTGATGGCTACTATGTGCAAAACAACTTGCTTTGTGCTATCAATTTGAAATATTTTGATTTGTATACAACTTTTCGTTCCATTCATTATATACACAAAATAACAATGTAAATATAGTTATGGCAAAATAGCATTTGGCCAGCATATCTACCTGTGATAAGTTTATATATAGCCATTTATGGGTTTTATAATAAGTTTATATATAGCTATTTATGGCTTTTAACCTAAGTACTAAAAAAAAAAGTAAATAAGCCCATATACCTTTCTGTTCCATAGGTGTTTATTTTATCATTTAAATTAAAATATTTTTGAAAAATAAAGACCTTAATAAATAATACAACCCCAGAGTGGCTATAGTCTAAATGTGTAATAGATACATTGCTTTATTATATAGAGATAATTATGTTTTTTTCTTAAATTAAAAAAAATGTATATAGCATTATATTTCATATCATTTTAAAAATGATTTAAACTAAGATATTTATGAAAAACAATGGCACTAAAAAACAATATGTCCCCAGCATGGCTAGAGTCCAAATGAATTCTAGATATGTTCCTCTAATCTATCAAAGAAGGAAAGTAACATCATCGATGTATAGGAACCTTTTACATCAAGAAGTACAGTCATTGGGTGCCTGAGTGGCTCAGTAGGTTAAGCTGCCTTTGGCTCAGGTCATGATCCCAGGGTCCGGGGATCCAGCCCTGTATCAGGCTCCTTGCTGAGCCCTCTGCTTCTCCCTCTCCCTCTGTCCCCCTCCCCAGCTCCCCTCCCCACTGGTGTGTTCTCTCTTGCTCTGCTCTCTCAAATAAATAAATAAAATATTTATTAAAAAGTAGAGCCATGATTTGTAAAATGAACCTTATTGTAAGAATGTTAGTTCACTACAAAAATATATTTGCTAAACTCATCAATGTCATTAATCCATAATTC